>NC_136262.1:142685021-142730021 GCF_964187855.1 Myxine glutinosa | reverse complement strand
GGGGGTGTGTGTATGTGTGGAGGGGTGTGCGTGTGGGGGGAGGGGTGTGGGGGTGTTTGTGTGTGGGGCGATGTGTGTGGGGGGATGTCTTGGAGGGTGGGCGGGAGGGGGATGTGCGTTTGTCTGGATATGTGTGTGCGTGTGGGGGGAGGGGTGTGGGGGTGTTTGTGTGTGTGTGTGGATATGTGTGTGTGTGTGTTGGGGATGGGGTGTGTGTGTGTGTGTGTGTGTGTGTGTGTGTGTGTGTGTGTGTGTGTGTGTGTAGGGGGGGGATGTGTGTGTGGGGGGGGGGGGGAGGGGTGTGGGGGGGGGGAGGGGTATGGGGGTGTGTGTGTGGGTAGGGGGGATGTGTGTGTGTGTGTGTGTGTGTGTGTGTGTGTGTGTGTGTGTGTGTGTGTGTGTGTGTGTGTGTATCGGGGTTGTATCCAAGGGGGTTGTGTCAAAGCAGGTCCAATGAAAGTGGGGTTGTATCAAAAGTGGGGTTGTATCAAAAATGGGGTTGTATCAAAAATGGGGTTGTATCAAAAGTGGGGTTGTATCAAAAGTGGGGTTGTATCAAAAGTGTGGTTGTATCAAAAGTGAGTGCGAGTAAACCGGTCATCACTGCCAGCAGTTTTAAAGTGGCAGTTCTAGTTGTAATTGTATCTCAAAACATAATAATGGTCACTTATTTAATCTCCCCTCAAAGTACTTTCCAGGAATCTTTTGTCACGTTTTTTGAAGAGTGGTGTGTGGAATTGGATGGTTACTAAATGAGTGCAAAAACAACTCAAACGAATGTTCATTAATCAAAGCAAGTGCACATGCCATGAGGTATGGTGATGTTGAGCATGATATGACCTCCCCTGTTGGTATCCCCAGATGGCCTGACCGCATCTGTGCGTTTTGCACATAATTCCTGAAAATCTTGGACAGTGCTCGCTCACAATAACCCCAAGGGCGATATAACCACAATCAGATGTGACCACCTACAAATTGTGTGTGTGTGTGTATATATATATATGTATATATATATATATATATATATATATATATATATATATATATATATATATATATATATATATATATATACAGTCATCCCTCGCTATATCGCGGTTCACTTTTCGCGGATTCGGTACATCGCGGTTTTTTCTCGCTAGTATATGTAAAATTATATCGCGGATTTTTCGCTATATCGCGGGATTTTGCGGTATAAATGTATTTTTATATACTATTATTTTAAATATTTTTGTGGTAAAATAAGCATTTTCTAGCCTAAAAAATTAAAAAACGTAAAAAAATAAGAAAAATACAGTAACTAAAACATATTACAAGAAATAAAATACTGTACATAGTGTACAGTAGAAGAGTAGACAAAGAGACAAAGAGTCGTGCGTATGGAAAACGCAGATGCGGCAGCTTCCACTTGCTCTAGTTACCCACGTAATGACTAATGGGTAACTGTAATGCTCTTTCTGGCTGTGCAGTACATTCATCATCGTCATCACCTTCATCGTCATCAGTACTGCACAGCTAATTCATCATCATCTTCATCACGCAAGTTGTAGTATTGAAGAGCCGGGGCTCTTGCTTGATATGGACGAAATGACGGGCAAGACACAAACTCGTCCGAGAAGATATTTATTCTCAAAACCAACTCGGGAACACTGAAAAGCCCATTTATCGGGCTGCATTATAAAGCACAACCAGAAACCGAAAGCCACGCCTCTCAAGCGTGGCGTGCTTCGGTGGTCACGTGACCAGCCACTCTCACGCCGGGGATCCCCGCCGGTGACGTCACCGGCTGGAGCAAGGAGATTCTGATGCTGGTCTTGCTTGGGGAACCCATGGGTAGCTACAGTATCTTCAATGGTGAGTACCAATTAGAATTTTATATGTTGTTAAAATTACGTATGTTTAAGAGCGTAAAAAGTGTTTAAGAGTATAGGAAGTGTTTATAAGAGTATGGGAAAGGTTAATAAGAGTGTGGGGAGTTCATAATGCTTTAAAATATATATAAAAAAAAATAAAAAAATATGGTCGCTACTTCGCGGATTTTCGTTTATCGCGGGGGGTTCTGGAACGTAACCCCCGCGATAAACGAGGGTTCACTGTATATATATATATATATATATATATATATATATATATATATATATATAATAATAATAATAATAATAATAATAATAATTCATTTATTTATTTTGTATAGCGCTTTTCCAGAAGCCCAAGGGTGCTTTGACAGAGTGGAAAACATAATGCATTACAATACATGAAAACAACAATTGCAAAAAGACAAGAATCAATAGGGAAATATTTAAAGCAAAAGGAGGGAGAAGGAGAAGTGATAGTCAGGGGTTAAATGCTGTGGGTTGAATGTTGAATGCAGTGTTGAACAGGTGGGTCTTTAGCGATGTTTTGAATGTGGTGAGTGAGGAGGAGTCTCTGATGGTGTGAGGTAGTGAGTTCCAGAGGGTGGGAGCAGCGATGGAGAAGGCCCTGTCCCCCCAGGATCTGAATTTGGTCCGGATGGAGGGGGTCAGGAGGTTGGTACCAGCAGAGCGGAGGTTGCGGGTGGGAGTGTGTCTGGAGAGGAGGTCAGCCAGGTAGGATGGGGCCAGGTTATGGAGGGCTTTGTATGTCAAGAGGAGGATTTTGTACTGGATTCTCTGGGGGATGGGGAGCCAGTGAAGCTTGTAAAGGACGGGGGTGATGTGGTCATGGGTCCGGGAATGGGTGAGTAGACGGGCAGCGGAGTTCTGAATGTATTGGAGTTTATTGGTGATTTTTGAGGGTGAACCATAGAGGAGGCTATTGCAGTAGTCCAGACGGGAGGTGATGAAGGCGTGGATGAGGGTTTCTGCAGCCGTGGAGGAGAGGGATGAGCGGAGACGGGCAATGTTTTTCAGGTGAAAGAAGGCTGACTTTGTGATTTGTTTAGTGTATTTGTCGAAGGAAAGGGTTTGGTCAAAGATGACGCCAAGATTCCGGATGTGAGGGGAGGTGGATACTGGGATACCGTCGATGTTGAGGGCAAAGTTATGGGTTGATTTTGTGAGCGTTTTTGGGCCAATGATGATTATTTCAGATTTATCACAGTTAAGCTTGAGGAAGTTGATTTGAAGCCAGGATTTTATTTCAGTGATGCAGTTTGTCAGGATAGAGTGGGTGTCGGTGGAGACGTACTTGGTGGAGATGAAAAGCTGGATGTCATCAGCGAAGCAGTGGAATTGGAGACCATGACGGCGGATTAAGTGACCGAGGGGGGACAGGTAAAGGATGAAGAGGAGGGGGCCAAGAACTGAACCTTGGGGGACACCTTGGGGGAGGGGAGCAGTGGGGGATTTGCAGTTATTGATGGAGATGAACTGGCGTCTGTCAGAGAGGTATGATTTAATCCAAGAGAGGGCAGTGCCGGTAACGTTAAAGGTGGATTCAAGTCGGGTGAGGAGGATGGTGTGATCGATGGTGTCAAAGGCAGCGCTGAGGTCGAGGAGGACGAGAATGTTGAGGTTGCCAGCGTCAGAGGAGAGGAGAAGGTCGTTGGTGATTTTGAGGAGAGCACTTTCAGTACTGTGGTTGGAGCGGAATCCGGATTGGAATGTTTCATACAGGTTATTGGCAGAGAGGCGATGTTTGAGTTGAGTGGCTACAGCACGTTCCAAAACTTTTGACAGAAAGGGTAGGTTGGAGATGGGTCTGAAGTGTGTACTCGAGAAACTTTGTTTGTTTGTTTGTTTGTTTGTCCTCTTATAACTCGAGAACTACTCATCGCAGAGCAAAACCAAAGGCATATTCGGAATTAGTACGTCTCAGAGCAACGACAGCACACCTTAAAATTAAAAAAACTTCGCGTTTTAAAATTATGACGTCATCAGCGTATTTCGGAACGTTAATTTTTCAACTTCATATTCGGAATCAGTTCGTCCCAGAGAAACTTCGTAACGTTAATTTTTCAACTTCATCCGATTGACATGGGACCAACGGCATGTGACAGAGAGTGAAGCATACATGCTACATTTATTTGACGACAATGACTTCCGACTTCCGGGTTCTGAATGCGGGACCAATGCCATTTGACAGGGAATAAAAAATAAATGCGACATTCAATTGACGACAATGACTTCCGACTTGACTCCCCCCTCCCCCTCCCCTCCCCCCTCCCCCTCCCCTTTCCCCCTCCCCCTCCCACCCATTCCCCCTCCCCCCTCCCCCACTATATATATAGTGCATTCAGAAAGTATTGTTATGTCTGGGGGGTAGAGCGAAATCTAGAGCTAGGTAGATCTGTATAGGTAGGTATTCGACTGTCGCGGTAGGGAATCTACCTGTAATAAGTTCTTCATGTTTAGGCGTTTGTCGGGATAAGGTGTATAATTGTGGGTCTACCTGGAGATTCGAGTGTTAAGTAGTAAGGGATTAAAGATAACGCCCCTGTGAGTCTCACCTAGTGGTCAAACCCTTGTCCATTATGGCACTGCAAACCACCTAAACACTTAGTTATGTCCCTAGCACAACATTAAATAATTCCTCCCCTTCGACATGACTTTGGGAGAAAACGGACAGGAAACCAGGCCAAAAACACCGCCACAATCGGCGACCACCGTTTACACCTCCGCAAGGCCTATGAACTTGGCATAGCACATGCTATGACCGGTGAACACGAATGGGGGGGCTGGGGGGGGGGGTTGGAGCGCTGCAGTGGGCGTGCTCCTGGACGAGTCGGCGAATTGTGGGAGGCTCTGATTGGCTGAGGAGTGCGCCAATGTGACGTCATCGGGCAGGGATATTATCGAGGGCAGGACGCCGTTCTCACAGTTGGCTGCCAGCATTCCCGGTGTGAGTTGAGAGAAGAGCAGTTCGGAGGCGTGCTGAACTGATTGCAGGCGAGACCAGTCCCAGAGCGAGTTGGAAGGACGAGGCGTGCAGTCGCACCTGCGCTCTCTCTCCCCCTTTTCGCCATTCCTCTTGGTTTTGGAGTTTGTGCTTGTGTTGGAGGTCGTCGACGCGTGGTGCTTTTGGTGCGTGGTGCTCGGCCTTGTAGGACTTGGAGCGAGGGACCTCGTGGTGTGCGATCGGGCCGAAAGGAGCGGTGTTGGACGGCGGCCACAAAGACGACGAAAGACCAGATAAGCCCGCATCCGCGTACATTTTGAATGACGTGACGTGTTCTTTTCGTAATTCATCTCCCTCGTTTTGTGTTTGCTATCTGTCGTGTGGGGACGTCCCGATATTGGATATTAGATTTACCGGCACGTGCTTTTTCACTGTCTTTGCTTTTATTTAATAAATCCTTATATTCTGCTTATAATCCTTATATGACTTCCGCTTCCGGTCCGGTCTGGAGAGGACGCTGGCGTTACTTGTTCGCCGCTTCTCCGACTGGGTCATTGTACAGAGTCTGCTTTTCTGGTGGTCGTGGCGGCTTTTTGGCCGTTGGGTCTGCTCTCTGCTCGGTCCCGGCTCTGCTCCTGGCTTCGCCTGCCCGGCTCTTCCACTGTTGCCTCAGGCCCGCTCCCGTTGTTTGCGGCCATTGTTTGCGGCTGCAGCTGTTTGCCGCTGCGGCTGTTTGCCGCTGCGGCCTTTGTTGTCTTGGCTTGCGGCTGCGGTCGTTTGCCGCTGCGGCAAGGCCTGCTCGTCCTCTTCGGCCTTGGCCTCGTACTCGTCCCTTCGCTCCTGCCTGGCATGGCTCTAAGGTACTCCGCCGCAAGGCCCCTTCTGCTCAGCACTTACTCCACCCCATCATGCATCTCTGCAATCAAATACCACGGACTCCTGCGACGACCAAGATATATTCATAGAGGCTCTGGTCGTAAGTTTGTTTACTTACAAACAGGTCACTTCATTCTCGTACTCTGGTCGGCTCAGCGCACTCCCACTCGTCCCAGTGCGCCTGGTCACAGCAACGCACACGATCGCACCTCCTGCCTGCAAACCCTGGCTAAATCACCTGAGTTCATCCCCACCATACAAACAAACATGAAGCTCACTCTGTTCAATACCCGGTCCCTCAACAACAAAAGCCTCATCCTGAACGACTACATTCTGGATAATAAACTGGACTTTCTCTGTCTCACTGAAACCTGGCAACAACCACTGGACTACTTCTCACTCAACCTCACTACACCCAATGGATATTCTTACATCAATAAACCACGCTCGGAGGGCCGAGGTGGTGGAATTGCCAAAATACACCAACAGGACAACAAGACCAGCCTCATCTCCATCTCATCTGCTCCATCATTTGAACACCTGGCTTTTAAACTCTCTGGTCACACACAGTCAGTCATGGCTGTCGTATACTGCCCTCCCAAACCACACCCATCATTCCTGTCTGACTTCTCCTACTTTCTGACCCAGCTCTGTTCCCTCTCCCCCTCAATCCTCCTCCTCGGTGATTTCAATATCCACATGGACTCCACAATAACCACTGACTTCACTGATTTACTCACCTGCTTTAACCTCACTCAACATGTCAACTTTCCTACCCATAACCGTGGTCACATTCTGGATTTTTTTATTATTTTTTTATTATTATTTTTTTGCATACAAGATCGAGGCTCGAAAACATATAACATCGGGAGCGGTAGACAACATGGGGAGAGAGGGAGAAGGACACAAACACAACATTTGAGAGCAGGGACCGAGAGACATGGAGACATCGAGAGATCTGAGAGAGGGCGAGGGCTTTGGGGGGGGGGGCATGGGAAGGGGGGGTGGGAAAGGTATAAAACATATGGACACTGCCAGGACTTCCAGGAAAGAAGTTGGAATTTCAAACAAGGTGGATCTGGGGTGAATTCGCGGGGGTAGAAAAGATCAAGGTTTTGGATGGGGGAAGATAAGAGATGGTGGTGAACAGCTGTTTTAAAGACCTGGAGGGAGGAGTGGGATTGAAGGGAGTGAGGGAGTTTGTTCCAGAGGTGGGAGAAAAGAGGAATGAAAGAGTGAAGGTGAGCAGAGAGCTGAGATTTCGGCAGTTTAACCATCAGAGGGTTGCTGGCAGATCTTGTGCGGCCTGTAGGAATATTTGGGGGACAGAGCACAGAGAGAGCTGGGGGTGCAAGGCCGGAGAGGAGTCGGTAGAAGACAGAAAGACCACCTACCTGCCTGCGGTGAGTGAGTGAAAGGCCCTCAGAGATAGCTTCATCGTGGGAGATTCCAATAATTCTGAAAGCTTTGGTTTCAACAGCGTGAAGCCGAGCTAGGTGTGAGGCAGGAGCACCGGCTCATAGGGGAGAACAGTATTCCATTGAGCTGCGGATGAAAGCCTTGTATGTGGTGAGGAGCTCAGGTGTGCCGAGGAAGGACTTCGCACGACGGAGGATGCCCAGTCGGCGACTGGCCCAGCTTGGAAATGTGGTTTTCCCAAGAAAGATCATGGCAGACAGTAAGACCCAAAAGCTTGAGCGACAGAACTTCTTGGAGAGGATTGTTGAGAAAGTAGATGGGAGGGTTGTCCAGTCGATCTTTTCGGAGAGGCATAGTAAGAGTGTGAGATTTGTCAGGATTGAAAGACATGTTCCACTTGTTTGACCAGTCTGTGATTTTGTCCAAGTCTTCAGAGAGTGAGGAGGCTGCAGACTGCCGATCTGAGGGAAGAGGCATGAAGAGGCATGGAGCGGCAGAGAGTGGAGTCATCAGCAAAGAGATAGAGAGGATTTTCAAGAGTCAGAGAGATCATTGATGAAGACCAGAAAAAGCACAGGGCCCAGAACACTGCCTTGGGGAACTCCAGCCTGAACAGGAAGAGGAGATGAGAGAAACCCATTCAGGGCCACACGTTGACGACGACTAGAGAGGAAGTCCGCCAGCCATGCGTGGAGATTTCCAGGGATACCAAAGGAGGAGAGTTTGGTGAGCAGAGCGGGGTGCCAGACCGTATCGAAGGCACGTGATATGTCGAGGGAGACGGCTCTAATTTCCTGTTTGGCATTGAGGACCTCCATCCATTGTTGAGACAGCAGAAGCAGCATGTCCAGAGTAGTGACCTGGTCTGAAACCAAATTGATGATCAGAGATCAAGCCATTGGAGAAGAGGAAAGATTTCATATCCGAAGCAATGATGGATTCCATGACTTTGCTGATAATTGGGAGAAGGCTGATTGGTCTGTAGTTGCTAGGATCTGTTTTTGCACCTTTTTTGTGCAAAGCGGTGATGTTGGCTGATTTCCAAGCAGATGGCAGTTGACCTTGAGCAAAAGAGAGGGTGAAGAGAACAGAGAGAGGGTGAGATAGAGCGGCAGAGCAGGATTTTAGGACCCGTGGGCTGATGCCCTCGGGTCTAGTTGCAGAATCAGAGTCGAGGGTTGACAGAAACTTTTCCACCTTGTCAGGAGGAAAGGACACGGAGTCCAGGAGCAGCTGGGTATGACTGGGTATGGTGGGTACAGAGAGGGATGGGTTTGGGACACAAGATTTAGAGGCAAACACAGAGTTGAGGCATTCAACTTTTTCACGTGCGTGTAGTAGCTGTGTAGCCGTTTGAGGTAAGGGAGGGGATGGAGGGGGAACAAACACCAGAAACGGATTTCACCAGATGCCACCAGGATTTGGAAGAGGGAGACAGATAAGAGAGTTCGGTCTTGAGAACGGAGAGTTATTGTTTCCTGGCTCTCCTGAGGGTGGACACACTTGTTTCGGGCATTGTGAAAGGAAATGAGATTTCCTTCCGTTGGATTTGCTTTCCAGGAGACGAAGGCAAGTTGTTTCTGGGCAACAGCCTCACCACAAGATTCCGTGTACCATGGACGGGAGGAAGGGTATGACAACTGAAGACGAGATGGGATAAATCTGTGCATGAGAGAGAGCAATTAACTTTGGAAGAATTCCCAGGATGAGTTGATGTCAGCGGTGGTAGAGATGGGAGACCAGTCCAGATGATTGATGGCTGCTTGAAGACCGTGCCAGTTGGCCTGAGTGAAATGCCAGACTCGTCGACGCTGAGCAGGCTCCCTGAGGATGGTCAGAGAGATGTCCACTTTAACAAGGACATGATCAGATGATCCGATTGGAGCAGAAGAGCAGCAGACATTTTCAGGGAAGTTAGTCATAACCAAGTCCAGAAGAGAAGATGCTCCGTTGACTGAGATCCGGGTCGGGAAATTGACAGATTGTGTCAGTCCCAGTGAGTCGCAGAAGTCCTTTGCTGAGGAGCCATGGCTGGTGAGAGAGGTACCCACACCCAGCCAACTGGCATGATGACAGTTGAAATCACCACATATGAGGAAGAGAGAGTTGGGATGAGTAGATAGAAGTTGGTCCATATTATCAGACAGCGAGATGTAGATGGAGTCATCACTGTTTGGTGGACGGTACAACACACATATGAACAAGAAGTGGGAGCGAAGGGGCAGCCGTAGCCAGAGGTATTCCTGGGGGTGAGGTGGAGAGAGTGCAGTGCAGGGCGAGTGAGGAAGAGAGTTTTTGATAAAGATAGCAACCCCACCTCCAGGACGAGGCTCAGGTCTATCATACCGGAGGAGGGAGTAGCCCGGGAGAGATACTAAGGAATCAGAGACATCATGAAGGAGGAAAGTTTCTGTTAAGCAGATCACGTCTGGTTTGACAGAAGCAACCTGTATGGAGAGATCAGTTAAGTTTGAACGAAGGCCCCGGATGTTTGAGGTCCATACTGTTAATGAAGAGGAAGGGGGAGCATCGGATACAGAACAGGGGGGAGGAGGGGTAGGGTAAGATGTGGAAGAGGTGGAAGAGGTAGGGAGAGCTGCTGAAGGTGTGTCAGAGATTTCAGAATAGCTCGGAGAAAGGGAAGGATGGGGCGGACAAAAGGTTTGATGGTGATTGGGTGAGGCACAATGAGGTGTTATTTGAGGAGGGGGAAGAGCGAGGCAGAAGGTTGGGGGAGATGGAGGTGAGAGTTGGAAGGGGGAAGAAGCGGGGAGGATGCTTTGAGGAGGGGGAGTGAGAGGGGGGAAATTGAGAAGAAATGAGGGTGGGGAGATTTGAAGGGGAGGGGCGAGGGGGGAGTTTGGGAGGGAAGGGACAAGGGGAGGGATTTGAAAGGGATGGGATATGGGGGAGATTTGGAGGGGAGGGGTGAGGGAGGAGTCTAGGAGGGGAGGGGCGAGGGGGAGTCTTGGAGGGGAGGGGTGAGGGGTAGTTTAGGAGGGAGGGGGCAAGGGGGGAGATTTGAAAGGGATGGGTGATGGGGAGGATTTGGAGGGGAGGGGTTATGGGGAAGATTTGGAGGGGAGGGGTGAGATTTGATTTTAGAAAGTGTACGATTGATGGGAAACCAACATTTATTGCAAAATGAGTTTCTTGTGACCTTCGAGTTAAAAATACGTTTAAGGACTCTGGATGGAGGATGGAGTGCAGGAGAGTTTAGGGAATGTAGAAAAAAGGCACTATAGGAGATGGAATTTTTTTTTGGGATGAATAGATTTGGTGAGCAAGTCGAAAGCAGCCTTTTAAAGAAGAAGAAGAAAAAGGTGTTATAATATATGACGGAATACATAACTTGAGGGGAAAGTGCAAACATTGAAGGTTAATAACAGTGAAAACTATCTGGGGAAATGGGGGAGAAACACGTGGTCGAAGAACGAACGAACGAATAAGAATGAATAAACGAATGAGAACAGAGAAGGAAAAAAAATTTATTTTTATTTTAGTTGAGATTTACACAAGGAAGTAGGCTATGGGGTGAAAAGACTGGGAAAACAGAGAACGAAAGTTATTAGATCACAAACGACGGACCGCTGAGAGAAAAACAAAGCCTCAAGGTTGTACAGTGTACACTGAACAAGGCCTCAAGACACGACACGAATTAACACGATTTTCAATACAGGTATGAAAGATTTGCACCGAAAATCTTCGTCGGGACACAATATACGACATACACACACCATAAAATAAATACAGTTATAACGAAAATACAAATGGGAACAATTACTTAACTTCGATTTCAAATCTCTCGCGACGTGGCAAAGGCCTTGCTCGCGACGCGGCAAACAGACGATTAATTTATGAAAGATAAACACCGAGAAACTTCCAACGTGCACACTATAACTTCACACACTGAAAGATAAATACAGTTTCGACAAAATACAATTGTGAACAGACTTAACTTTGAAAACGTGGAGACCGTGTGGAGCTTCGAGAATCCCTGCCACCGTCTCCAAGATCTCGCGAGATCTCCTTGTCTGCTCTACTGGATTAATTTTGCACCATCTCTCTGGCTCCGACCTCACCCTCTCTGACCACTTAGCCATCACTATGACCATCAACATCCCCACCCCAGCACCAAGGCATTATCGCACTATCAACTTCCGTAAGCTAAACGCTCTTTCACCTATCTCATTCTCATCCACCCTCTGAAAAAATGTCCACTTCTCCCTTCGTTGACCTCCACACCCCTTCTGACCTCACTGACTACTACAACCACACTCTCTCCTCCTGCCTCGACCAGCTTGCGCCTATAAAAACCAAAACAGTTTCTTTCACCCATTCTGCTCCCTGGTTTACCCCTGAACTCCGCCTGATGAAAACTCGTGCTCGCCAACTTGAAAGACTCCGCAAAAAAACAGGTCTCACAATTCACTCCCAAGCCTACAAGGACCACCTACAACACTACAAAGATGCCCTCTCCCGCACCCGCTCCGCCTACTACTCTCAAATTATCCACTCTGGCTCTGGAAACCCAAAAGCACTCTTCTCTACAATAAACAAACTCCTCAGCCCCCTGAACACCATCACCCAGTCATTCGCAGTAGACAACTGCATCTCCTTCCTTTCATTCTTCCAATGCAAAATTGACAACATCTACAACAGCTTAACCTCCACCGCACCCGCTCCCCCTCAAACCACCTGCCCCCCCTTATCCTGCCAACCCCTGTCTCAGTTCTCCCCAGTCTCCCCTACTGACCTCTCTGAACTCCTCATAGGAATGAAAACTGCCACCTGCACTCTTGACCCCATCCCCTCCAGCTTTGTCAAGGCCTCCCTTCCTGCTCTCTCTCTCCACTTATCACTGCAACAATAAACTCCTCCCTGTCTACAGGCATCGTCCCACCATCCCTCAAAATTGCTGCTGTTACCCCCATTCTGAAAAAACCTGGACTCAACCCTGACACCCTAAATAACTTCAGAACCATCTCCAACCTACCCTTTCTGTCAAAAGTTTTGGAACGCGCTGTAGCCACTCAACTCAAACATCACCTCTCTGCCAATAACCTGTATGAAACATTCCAATCCGGATTCCGCTCCAACCACAGTACTGAAACTGCTCTCCTCAAAATCACCAACGACCTTCTCCTCTCCTCTCCTCTGACGCTGGCAACCTCAACATTCTCATCCTCCTCGACCTCAGTGCCGCCTTTGACACCATCAATCACACCATTCTCCTCACCCGACTTGAAACCACCTTTAACATTACCGGCACTGCCTTCTCTTGGATCAAATCATACCTCTCTGACAGACGCCAGTGCATCTCCATCAATAACTGCAAATCCCCCACTGCTCCCCTCCCCCAAGGTGTCCCCCAAGGTTCAGTTCTTGGCCCCCTCCTCTTCATCCTGTACCTGTCCCCCCTTGGTCACTTAATCCGCCGTCATGGTCTCCAATTCCACTGCTTCGCCGATGACATCCAGCTTTTCATCTCCACCGCCACCCACTCTATCCTGACAAACTGCATCACTGAAATAAAATCCTGGCTTCAAATCAACTTCCTCAAACTTAACTATGATAAATCTGAAATAATCATCATTGGCCCAAAAACGCTCACCAAATCCACCCATAACTTTGCCCTCAACATCGACGGTTTCCCAGTATCCACCTCCCCCCACATCCGGAATCTTGGCATCATCTTTGACCAAACCCTCTCCTTCGACAAATACACCAAACAGATCACAAAGACAGCCTTCTTTCACCTGAAAAACATCGCCCGTCTCCGTCCATCCCTCTCCTCCACGGCTGCAGAAACCCTCATCCATGCCTTCATCACCTCCCGTCTGGACTACTGCAACAGCCTCCTCTATGGTTCACCCTCAATAATCACCAATAAACTCCAATACATTCAGAACTCCGCTGCCCATCTACTCACCCATTCCCAGACCCGTAACCACATCACCCCCGTCCTTTACAAGCTTCACTGGCTCCCCATCCCCCAGAGAATCCAGTACAAAATCCTCCTCTTGACCTACAAAGCCCTCCATTACCTGGCCCCATCCTACCTGACTGACCTCCTCTCCAGACACACTCCCACCCGCAACCTCCGCTCTGCTGGTACCAACCTCCTGACCCCCCCCCCATCCGGACCAAATTCAGATCCTGGGGGGACAGGGCCTTCTCCATCGCTGCTCCCACCCTCTGGAACTCACTACCTCACACCATCAGAGACTCCTCCTCACTCACCACATTCAAAACATCACTCAAGACCCACCTGTTCAACACTGCATTCAACATTTAACCCACAGCATTTAACCCCTGACTATCTCTTCTCCTTCTCCTTCCTTTTGCTTTGATTATTTACCTATTGATTTTTGTCTTTTTGCGCTTGTTTTTTGTACTCTGTCAAAGCGCCTTTGGGCTTCTTGAAAAGCGCTATATAAAATAAATGTATTATTATTATTATTATTATTATTATATTATTTTCTGTATATATCTGAACGCAGTTTCCTGGGTGTTTGATTTTAATAGGTAAGGTTGCGGAGCTGTCGCTGTGTCCCGCCATTCTGCGCGTTTGCGCTTGATTGGAATCCGCTATTGAGTTTTCGCCTCGGGAGTTTAAAGCCTCGTCATCGGCATCTGCAACCTTGATGTTAATTGGAGTTGCGCGACAGTATTCAGACTCTGGATGTGTACCCTGGATAAGAATAGGTACGCCGTATCCCTGCGTGTCGTAAGAGGCGACTAAGAGGGTTGGCGTCAGGAAGGGCATCCGGCCATAAAAACATTGCCTCAAAAAGAGAACCATGACAATTACAACTACATGTGGGCAGGGTACAGCCCGAAGTGGAGATCGGTTTCTGAGGTTTGGGACATGGAATGTAGGGACAATGACAGGGAGATCAGAAGTGGTGGAAGTATTGGTCAGAAGAAGAGTGGACACATGTTGTGTGCAAGAGACGAAATGGAAGGGAAGTGGTGTGAGAATGGTGAAGGGTAAGCAGGGACAGAAATACAAGTTTGTGTGGCAAGGGTGCCTGGAGGGCGTGAATGGTGTTGGTGTCCTGTTTTCTGAGGAGTTTGTAGACAGTGTGGTGAGTGTGACTAGAGTGAGTGATAGGTTGATGATGGTGAAAATGATGATTGGAAAGCTCTTGGTGAACGTCATCTCGGGATATGCTCCGCAGGTTGGTCGAAGCGATGAAGAGAAGGACAAGTTCTGGTGTGCGATAGAGAAGCTGATGGAAAACGTGAAAGATGAGGAAGTTGTTGTGGTAGGAGGAGACCTAAATGGACATGTGGGAAGGAGTATGGATGGTTTTGATGGAGTTCATGGGGGTTACGGATATGGTGTGAGAAATGGAGAAGGTGAAAGGATTTTGGAGTTTGCTGATGGAGCTGATTTGTTGATTTGTAATACTCAGTTCCAGAAAGAGGATAATAAGCTTGTTACATACACGTCAGGTGGGTCGACGACAACTGTTGACTACCTGATGGTGCGTAGGCGAGATAGGGGGCACCTCCGGGACACAAAGGTGATCCCGGGGGAGGAGGCTGTTTCACAGCACCACTTGGTTGTCTGCAACGTAAGGGTGAAAGGTGCGAGGAGAGCTCGGCGGGTGAAGTACCAACCGAGAATGAAGGTGTGGAGGTTGAAAGAGGTGATAGTAAGGGAGGCATTAAAAGAGAGGCTGAGTAGGGTCGAGGATGATGTGGTTGAGCTTGAAGGTGGTTGGATGTCAATGAAAGCTAGTCTGTTGGGAGCCGTTGGTGAGGTATTTGGATGGACAAAAGGACCACCGAGGCACTCGGAAACATGGTGGTGGGATGATGAAGTTGGAAAGAGGATTGACGAGAAGAGGAAGAAGTTCAAGGAGTGGCAGAAGGCGAAGGGTACGGGAGTAGAAACAGCAGAGCATGAAAGTTATAAGGCAGCCAGGAAGGCTGCAAAGAAAGAGGTAGCAAAGGCGCAGGAGGGCATGTCGGAAAATGTTCGGAGAACGCTTGGATTCAGAAGAGGGTCAGAAAGCAGTATTCAGGATTGCAAAGCAGATAGCGAAAGAGAGGTGTGATGTGATGGGGGTGAGTTGCTTGAAGGATGAAGTGGGACAAATCGTTGTCGACCTAGATGGAATTAAAGGAAGATGGAAAAGATATATGGAAATGCTGTTGAATACAGAGAATGAATGGGATGGCAACATAGAGAGTAACCCAGTTTTAGGACCGGCAGAGAAGATAACTGAGAAGGAAGTTGAGGAGGCGATAAAAGCAATGAAGGGTAGAAAAGCGGGAGGGCCGACGGGAGTTGTGGGAGATATGTTGAAGGCAGCAGGAAGTTGGGGTGTGAAGAGAATGACAGAGATCTGTAATCTGGTGGTGAAAGAAGGCCGCATTCCAGTGGTTGGGAACTGAGTACCCTCGTCCCTCTATACAAGGGGAAAGGTGACCCTCTGGAGTGTGGCTCGTACCGAGCGATAAAGTTATTGGAGCATGGAATGAAGGTATTGGAAAGGGTGTTGGAGAGGAGGATAAGGAAGAAAGTGAAGATCGACGAAATGCAGTTTGGATTTATGCCAGGAAGAGGAATGACAGACGCGCTTTTCATTGTGAGGCAGTTGCAGGAGAAGTACATGGAGAAGAGGAAGAAGTTGTTTCTTGGGTTTGTTGATCTGGAGAAAGCATTCGATCGGGTTCCACGCAAAGTATTGACATGGGCATTGAGGAAGTTAGGAGTGGAGGAATGGTTGATCAGAGTAGTGATGGCAATGTACAAAAGAGCGCGCACAGCTGTAAGGACGAAGGATGGGAACAGTGGTGAGTTTGAGGTGAAGGTGGGAGTGCATCAGGGGTCGGTACTAAGTCCACTACTATTTGTAGCTGTGATGGAGGTGCTGGCTCAGAACGTAAAGGAGGGTTTACCGTGGGAGTTGTTGTATGCAGATGATCTGGTGTTGATTGCGGAAAGTATGGATGGACTGAAGGAAAAGATGAACACGTGGAAGGAATGTATGGAGACAAAAGGTCTGAAGGTGAATATCGGAAAGACGAAGGTGATGGCAAGTGGTAAAGCATGTGGTGAGGTGGAAAGAACTGGGAAGTGGCCCTGTGCGGTGTGTAGGAAGGGTGTCAGAGTGAACTCCATTCAGTGTACAATGTGCGCTGAGTGGGTTCATCAAAAATGTAGTGGTCTGAGAGGATCATTAACCAGTGTGGCAGCTACATTCAAATGTAAGGTGTGCACAGAGGGAGCTGCAGATGGAGGAAATGTTGAGTTGGATCTTGGAGACGGCATGAAGCTGGAAGGTGTGAAAACATTTTGCTACCTCAGAGACATGCTGAATGGAGAAGGTGGATCAGACTCGGCAACGGTTGCTCGAGTGAGATGTGCATGGAAGAAGTTTCGGGAATCGAGTGGCGTGCTGATGATGAGGGGAGTGTCGTTGAAGCTGAAGGGAAAGGTGTATGCTGCATGTGTGAGAAGTGTTATGATTTATGGGAGCGAGACATGGGTAATGAACGTAGAGCAGCAACGAAGGTTGGAAAGGGTGGAAATGCGAATGGTTCGACGGATGTGCGGAGTATCGTTGAGAGAGAGGAAGACAAATTATGAATTGCGAAAGATGATGGGAATAGAGCCTGTGATTGATGCTGTGAAGAGGAACAGGTTGAGATGGTTTGGTCATGTGTTGAGGAAGGGTGAAAGTGACTGGTTGAGAAGAGTGATGGAAATGAATGTAGAAGGAAGTCGAAGACGGGGAAGACCGAGAAAGACTTGGCTAAAGATGGTGGAAGAAGAAATGCGGGCAAGGGGGTTAACAAGGAGAGATGCAGAAAATAGGGCAAAATGGAGAAGATTGTCATGGGGACCGCAAGGCTGTAACAGGGAAAATGGCGTTTTAAAATGCATGTTGTTGTGTTGTTGTTGTATTCAGACCCCTTCACTTTTTTCACATTTTGTTATGTTGCAGCCTTATGCTGAAATCGTTTAAATTCATTTTTTCCCTCATCAATCTGCACTCAATACCCCATAACGACAGAGAAAACAGGATTTTAGAAAGTTATGAAAATTTATTAAAAAGAAAAAACGAAAATATCACATTTACATAAGTATTCAGACCCTTTGCTTTGACACTTGAAATTTAGCTCAGGTGCCTCCCATTTCTCTTTATCATCTTTGAGATGTTTCTACACCTTGATTGGAGTCCACCTGTGGTAAATTCAATTGATTGGACATGATTTGGAAAGGCAAACACCTGTCTATATAAGGTCTCACAGCTGACAATGCATATCAGAGCAAAAACCAGGCCATGAGGTCGAAGGAACTGCCTGCAGAGCTCAGAGACAGGATTGTGTCGAGGCACAGATTTGAGGAAGCCTACAAAAAAATTTCTGCTGCATTGAAGGTTCCCAAGAGCACAGTGGCCTCCATAATTCTTAAAATGGAAGAAGTTTGGAACAACTAGGCCTCTTCCTAGAGCTGGCCGCCCGGCCAAACTGAGAAATCCGGGGAGAAGGGCCTTGGTAAGAGGTGACCAAGAACCCGATGGTCACTCTGGCTGAGCTCCAGAGATCCTGTGTGGAGATGGGAGAAACTTCCAGAAGGACAACCATCACTGCAACAGTCCACTGATCTGGGCTTTATGGCAGAGTGGCCAGACGGAAGCCTCTCCTCAGTGAAAGACACATGAAAGCCCACAGAATCTTGTTTCTCACAGTCTGAGAGTCCTTTAGGTGCTTTTTTGCAAACTCCAAGCGTGCTTTCATGTGTTTTTTTTTTTCTTTCATGAAGCTTTCATGAAGAGGATTTTTCTCATAAAAGAGAAAAAAATGGAAATGAAAAATAAGAACAAAACAACCAGCAAGACAAATGCATGAAATATAAAGAAGAGAGACTGAAAGTTTGTACTTCCCATTGCGGTTAAACATAAAATTATATACATATCGCAACGACAATATACAGTGCGGCCTTCAGAAAGTATTCACACCGCTTGACCTTTTTCACATTTTGTTGTGTTACAGCCTGAATTTAAATTGAGATTTTTTTTGTCACTCATCTACACATCATAACCCATAATGTCAAAGTGGAATTTTTTCATATATATTTTTTCAAATTAATTAAAAATAGAAAGCTGCAATGTCTCGAGTCAAAAAGTATTGAACCCCTTTGCTATGACACTCCAGCTCAGCTTAGGTGCATCCAATTTCCTTTGATAATCCTTGAGATGTCTCTGCAACTTGGTTGGAGTCCACCTGTGGCCAATTCAATTGATTGGACTTGATTCAGAAAGAAACACACCTTTCTATATTAAGGTCCCACAATTGACAGTGCATGCCAGAATATAAACTCTACCATGAAGTCCAAGAAACTGTCCGTAAAACTCCGAGATAGAATTGCGAGGAGGGATAGATTTGGGGAAGCGTACAAAACAATTTCAAGAGTGTTGAAAGTTCCCCAGAATACAGTGAGCTCCATCATTAGGAAATGGAAAGATTATGGAACTACCCAGACTCTTCCTCGAGCTGGCCATCCGACCAAACTAGCAACCGGGAAAGAAGGACCTTGGTCAGGGAGGTGATCAAGGACACAATGACCATTCTCACAGAACTAGAGTTCCTTGGCTGATATGGGAGAACGTGCCGGAAGGACTACAATCTCCGCAGCCCTTCACAAATCTAGGCTTAATGGGAGAGTGGCCATACAGAAGCCACTCCTGAGAAAAAGGCACACAACAGCACGTCTGGAGTTTGCAAAAAGGCACATGAAAGACTCCAAAGCATGACGCAAAATATTCTGTGGTCGGATGAGACAAAAATTGGACCATTTGGCCTGAATACAAAGTGCTACATCTGGAGGAAACAGAGCACAGCTCATCACGCATCTAACACCATCCCCACCATGAAGCATGATGGTGGCAGCATCATGCTATGGGGATGCTTTTCAGTGGCATATACTCAGATATTTTAAAGAATAGAGGTAACAATGAATGGAGCCAAATACAGGCAAATGCTTGAGGAGAACCTGCTTTAGAGTGCAAAAGACCTTGAACTACAGCAAAGATTTACTCTCCAACAGGACACTGACCTCAAGCATACAGGCAAAGCAACACTGGAATGGCTTCAGAACAATAAGGTGAAAGTCCTTGAGTGGCCCAGCCAAAGCCTAGACTTGAATTCCATTGGGAATCTGTGGAAAGATTTCAAGATTGCTGTTTACCGACGCTCCCCATCCAACTTGACAGAGCTTAAACAAATGTGCAAGGAAGAATGGGAGAAACTCTCCAAATCCAGATGTGCAAAGCTGATACACAGACATACCCAAGAAAACTCAAAGCTGTAATTGGGAATTGTAAAGAGAAAAGTAGGAAAAAGGAAGAGGGAAGAAAAGAGAGTCGGGGGAGTTAGGAGGGATGTTGAGCCCTCCACAGGCTATTACCAAGAATCATGACACAATACGGTCAATGGTCAAATTAACTTGCACAAATCTATATTAATGCTATAGTCGTTAACACTGTTCCTGTCTTAAAGCTGCGTCAGCAGGGCCACTTCCTCCCCCCTCCTCCACCTCCCCCACCTCACACTCCCCTCCCCCCAAAATGGTCAACAGGAAACTTGAGTAAAGTAGCCCTTAAAGCAGAATTACAGCTCATATGCACGAGTGCTGATCAATAATTTAACAAACAGCCCAACTGGCAAAGAAGAACAAGGGAAAGTAGATAGTCGAGAGAATAAAGGAAGAAAGTGGAAGGAGAATGTCGAACATACAATGGTGTCGAGGTTAAAGGTTCTGCATTCCAACCTCCCTCCTTTCCTTCCTCCCCAACCTCCTCTTACCTCCCAATACCTAATATTTTATGCAGATGGCAACAAAGGTCATTGTATTGAACTGGGACAGAGACAGTTAAAGTAGGAAAGATAACTTTTGTTCAGGACAATTTGTACATAACGAAGAGCTCAAATTTGATAAAGATCCGAATAGCAATAGACGATACAGTATTTTAAAAAAGAATATAGTTCAATCGAATAAACTTTTCGACACCCATCATTTGTAATGCAGTTTGCCCCACAAACCATATATGCCTGGTAAACAGTGGTAAGCTGATACGAATCAAGGAAGGACTTACTTAACCCACAAAGAAAATAAACAACACAATCAAAGAAATACAGAAACAGTAAAGTAGGAATGCAAACAAATACCATAATACTGGAAGGCCGTTAAAGGTTTAGATGGACAATATTTGGAACGTTTGGCTTACAGTATTTTCAAACTGATGTACGGGCCAATATACAAATTTCATTTCAGACCAACTATGATGGGTTGGAAGAAGCCAGGCAGAAAGCATGCTGAGCAATCCAAGTGCAGTAGAATTAATGGATTACACTTTTCACAGCTGGCTGGTTTTGCTGTGTCTAGGAAAGAATACTGCTAACCACGATTTTCATCATCACAGGAATAGTCTAGGCAAGAAATTCAAAAATGTGCTTATTTAAGCTGCATGAGGCATTTTTGAGGAAAAGCAAACAAAAGAAAGGGATTTTCGTGCTGAATATGAATATCTTGTTTGTGTTTCCCAAAATTGCCTAATTAGGTCATTAATTAAGGTCAAAGGTCAATAAGTGCAAAATTCAAGTTTTCACAGAAATTATTTTATTTTTAATATCCAATACAGTGGTGAAAACGTTTATCGAGTATCTATCATATTAAGCCATATATCGTATGTCAAAGATTTGAATTTAATGGAAAATGTGAAAGAAATATTTACTTCTGAAGAGAATATCTCCGTAACGGTTGGACTTTTCATGCATTACCATATGGGCTTAACCCCTTCTACTTTTGATATGTCAATGCACTAGTGAAATGGTTTTCCTGGCTTCTAAATTCTGGCTTCTTCTTTTTTTTCTCCAAAGGTGAATTACTATGGAACCAGTTATAAGCCTGCAGCGCCAGAGAGAGGTATCCTTTGAGCTATGTATCATATGTCAGCTGAGTGGTCGAGCTGAAGATGAGCCGTTTAACCAGACCGAACGGGGCTTAACTACCGTAAAAGAAGCAACGGAGATGAGGAAGAAGCTACGGAATGATGACTACAGGGCTGCCGTTGACAGGCTGACATCGCTCTTCGCAGAAAATTCAGAACCTGCGCCAGAACTCAAGTGGCACAGAGTGTGTTATTCAAAGTACACACATAAGAACAATATTAATGCTAAACTATCCAATGAACAGCATGTAATGAACAGTAGGCCTACTGATGAAGGTAGACCAGAACGATACTTGCGCAGCTGTTGTAACAAAATGGACTGGAAGTTATGCATTTTCTGTCAAGACCCGAAAAGCAAGAAGACAACGAGTAACGTATCTACTATGAATATGAGTTCAAACATATACAGACTTGGCATTTAATATGGAATATTTTTTTTGTGGGGGTGAACTTACTTTTCAAGATTACTTAGAACCAAAAGTTCATTGGAATTATGTTGAAATTATTCTAGATTTTGTTAATGTGACCTTTAAAAGAAACAAAAACCACATTTGACATTTCGAAGCAAATAAATTGATCCTTGAAAGTGATGTAAACTGATATCGAACTCAATTCACTGACAGTACTGTGTTAAACTTCTGTACGTTTTCCAGAAGTATCTCTTTATTTTGCACATTAGCCAAATTTTTTTTAACAAAAACAAAAGTTAAATTACGACTAGGATTACGGACAGTAAAATTACAGTTCAGTACTTCGTGTAACCCCCACGGGTATTCAGGAGAGCACGTACATGTTGAGGCATGCTGAGGCATGCTGAGGCATGCTGTTCACGAGATTTGCCAAGGTTTGGACAGGAATCGCTTGCCATGCAGTGACAATAGCTTGCTGCAATTCACGCACAGAGGTCGGCTGCTGGTCCAAGTGGTCGATTTGACGCGTTAATTCTGCCCACAAGTTCTCCATCGGATTCATATCCGGGGACATGGCAGGCCACTCCATATGCTCTACACCACGGTCAGCAAGAAAGTGTTGGATCATGCGGGCACGATGAGGCCGTGCATTGTCATCTTGGAAGACAAAGTTTCCTCGAAAGGCTGCACGAGCAAATGGAAGCAATGTTTCTTCCAGAATGGCCCTGTACTTGAACTGGTTCAGGTTTCCATTCAGAACAACCAGGTCAGTTTTGCTCCCTGCATGAAAAGCAGCCTAAACAGTCACCCCACCACCTCCAGCTTGGACTCTTGGCACTATACAATCTTTGTTGTAGGCTTCATGCACTTGTCTGCACACTTGGACGCGGCCATCTTGACGATAGACCAGAAATCTAGACTCGTCACTGAAGATCACGTGATTCCAGTGTCCTGGCTGCCATTGACGGTGCTCTCTGGCCCACTGCAATCGGCGCTGGCGGTGTTGTCTGATCAGGCGTGGCTTTCTCAGGGGACGCCTTGCATGATAGCCTGCTTGAACCAGTCGTTGGTTGACTAGCCTTCTGGATACAGGCACATTTGTCAGTTGCTGCCACTCAGCCCTAAGCCGATTAGCTGACTTGGTACGGCCATTGCGGACTAACCGGTGTAGCTGGCGATCATCCCTCCTTGTGGTTCTGCGGGGACGTCCTGGCCTCGGGATTGGAGTAGGGACACCCCTCTGAGCATTTCGTTTCAGGATCTTTGACACCTGACCTTGAGTGATGCCATACTGCCGAGCAATAGCACGCTGTTTCATGCCGTAATTTCGTAAAGCCACCACTCCATGACAAACAGCATTGTCGAGTTGACGGACCATCTCCAGAGGAAGCGGCAATAAATTTTGGAGACGTGCAGCAGTTGTTTTCCAATAATACAGAATGCAACAACCCACTGTATACCCGACTGTGAAGCCAATCATCAAATGCACCTGTCCGTACATTTTGCCACGCCACCTGTGATATAATCCTGTTGTTAACTTCTTGCTGCGACAGACAATCAGTGACAAGGTTCTTTTAACAAATAAATCACCATAGTGTAAAAGAAACTCACCAGATTGATATACTGAGTTAAGAAAGTAAACCCAAGTCAAGAAAAAAAAAAAATTCCATATTAAATGCCAAGTCTGTATAATAATGCAAAATATGTTCATGAGGTATTTGTACGCATTGCAGATACAAATGACTTGGTTGCAGCTGAAGGATGTTATCATTCATACTGCCTGAATAAATTATATAGAGATGCTAATAGAGCCAAAAGTGATAACAAATCGACTGACTTGGCCATAGTTTGGCTCTGTCAAGAACTGAAACATTCTGCCGTGAAAGGTCATGTTCTTGAACTTTCCTCTGTGCTTGAAAGATACAAAGATCTTTCCAGCGAGGCAAACTGTGAAATACCATTGTCGTTTCTTAGCAGGATTACAACTTTCAAAGATACTTCAGTGAGGTTTGTTAGTAACAGTTATGAATTTGTAGTCATGCGCAATGCAATACCATCCGAGAGACAAACCCTCTTAGTTCCAACAATATTCTATCATGTACCTGTGTCAGAGACAGTAAATGAGCCTGTCCAAGAAACTATTCCTATTTTCAAACCAGATGATGATGAGTTTAGGTCCATAGTTCATGTAGCACTGAAACTTCGAAGTGATATATTGTCACACCCAGCCTTCAAGGGTGCAAATGTAACTGAAAAAGCTGAAGTAGCTAGTATCCCTCCATCTGTAAATATGTTTGTTAATATCTTACTTGGTGGCCAGAATCATATTGATCAGGATTTTAAAGATCATGACAGCAACGAAGTCGATGCAATCAAGAAGGCAAGAGTCCTCAGCATTGGGCAAGACATGGTTTATGGCATTTGTGGGGACAAGAAAGCCCCACCTAAGCATGTTGGTTTAGGTCTTACTTTGCATCAAGCATCAAAGAAACTTGTCAACCTATTCCACAATGCTGGTCACATTGTTAGTTACAGCAGGATTCTTCAGTTTGATACAGCGATGGCAGAGACTACATTACAACAACTTGATCCACAAACTGGGGCAGTAGTTCCAACAAATTTGGTTGCTGGTAGGTTTGTTCATTTTTCTGGGGACAATCTTGACATTAATGATTGTACCTTGGATGGTAAAAACACATTTCATGCAACCCAACTTGATGCATGGCAGAGGGGACCTGCTGGCGACAGTGCACTTGAGAATATTCAACCATCAAAGACCACGACTCTAAAGATTCCAGCATCATTGGAAGAAATTCACGAAACTAATGCTACCAGGGGTGGCACTCGTCCAGACTTCGGTGACGTAGAAATAAATTGGTTTCATCCAACAGAAGAATATCAAAACAACCTCGAAGCTAGTTCTGCACGTGACATGGCATTTCTGCTTACTCGTCAGGACGTTGAGCAAAAGCCTTCATGGACAAGTTTCAACCAATCAAACCCCAGCCATGACGAACCATTAAAAAGTACAATTGGTTACATGCCCATCATTCTTGCTCCAGCTCATGAATTGTCAACCCTGAACACCCTTGTGCTGAGGGCACTTCATGTTGCTAGGTCCCTGGGGAATAACTACGCTGTAGTCACAGTGGATCAGGGCTTGTTCCCACAGCTGATGGAATTGAAATGGACAGTCCCAGAATTCAAGGACACTTTGATACCAAGGCTAGGTGGCTTGCATACCTCTATGAACTTTTTAAAAGTTATTGGACAGCATACGGGAGACATTGGATTAGTAGAACTGTGGGTTGAAAGTGGGCTTCTTGGTCCAAACACAGCTGAAAAGGTAAAAGATGGCAAAGCGTATGCTAAGGCAGTTAGGGCACATAAGTTAACCTGGCAAGGTCTTTGGCAATTATTGATTCCACAGGTACGAAGGTATATTGAGGACAAAGACACTGAAATATCCCAAGAACTGGTCAAAGCCATTGAGACTGAAGACCACAATACTCTTCTGGCGATCAAACATTCCCCAGAATTTCGACAGCATGTGGCTGTTTTCACGGAGACCAAGCAAAACGACAAAAACTTCAAGTACTGGTGGGATTACATGAGTATGGTGTCTGTCTTACTCTCTTTCATCAGAGCACAGCGTGACGGAATATGGGAACTCCACCTTGCAGCATTTCGTGAAATGATGCCGTTTTTCCACACATATGATCACACCAATTATGCAAGATGGGGATGTGTGTACTTATCTCAGATGAAGCAGTTACCACAGGAGATAGAGGGCGGAGTTTCAACAAGGCAATTTCGTGGTGAAGGGATCGAATCAAAGATTCAATCAGGTGTCCCTTGATCACAGCTTGGAATGGCTCAATGGTATTGGAAAGAGAAGTGGTGGCATTGTAGGGATAACTAAAACAAATACGGCCCTTGCAAGGTGGACGTTGTCATACAACCAAAGAGCAAGCATTTCAAATCAGACATACGAGATGAATGTTGGTTTGGATACTGAGTGGACCCCGAATGAAGCAACATCAGCTAGAATTTCACGAGACAACAATGACGAAGCAAACATTTTGAATGTCTTGATGAGGTTCAAAGTGTTGCATGTAGACACTGTAGATCAGCCCAAAACCCTTCTGAATATTGCCACAAAGGATATGGCCACCATTGAAATAGAGAAGTCACTGTTGAATGCAAAGCAGCTGGGGCAGAACCAGTTGGACACCTTCGTAAAAGACAGGTGTATTGATGCGAAGGTCGATTTCAGGGATAAGTTGCCAAATATAAAACCTCTTACTTTTTCATCCTTGTATGAAGTGCACACAGCGACAAACACTTCCAAAGGAAAGATGGAAACTTTGAAAGCTGACAGGAACTTTACGCAGAGACTCATCACAGCATATCGGGCGGGTAGACCAGTTGATTTGAGCAAGATCTTAAACCATGAATTGATGAACGTACCAGTGAGCATTGCCGACACATCTGGCTCGCTACGGACCGGTACCAAATCCATTCTATTTGATGTGTTGACGAAAGATGTGACATCACCCCCAGAAATCACCATCAGAAAACCTGCTTGTCTTATCATAGATGGACAAGCCACGATTTTGTCATTGGGAAAGCCATGTGATGCGAGAACCTTTGGCGATTATGCTGATGTGTTTGTCAAACTAATTTTCAAGCAAGGTAGAGCATATGATAGGATTGATGTGACTTTCGATCGATACCAAGAGCTCTCAATCAAAACTGGAACAAGGGAAAAACAGACAAAAAAGTCCAGGCCAATTCGACGATTGATTGAAAATCGAGATGTCCACCTCCCAAGCAAATGGACAGACTTCCTGGCATCCACTGACAACAAGAGAGACCTTTCTCTTTTTCTGTCCAATGCACTCATTGCATCCGCTCCAAGTGAGAAGACAGTTGTTGTGGGTGGAGGGTTCGTTAACGAGACAGATGTGCAAAGTACTGATCCTGACATGAACATGGAGTTGTTGGAAAGCAATCATGAAGAAGCGGATACCCGAATTATACTCCACTGTATTCAAAGTGATGCACCAACTATTGTGGTGTCAGCCCATGATACGGATATCCTTGTTCTACTTCTAGCGCATTTTGACAAGATGGTTTGTTCACAGTTATGGCTCAAGGCTGGCACCTCTAAGAAACCGAAGTATGTTCCAGTTCATGATATCAGGAAACAACTCGCCCTCGATGACCACACATTTGAAACAATCGCAGCATTCCATGCAATCACAGGGTGTGATACGGTATCATACTTCTCTGGACACTCAAAGAAGTCAACATGGGATGTATTCTTGGAACACCATCAATGATGGTCCATCATCTACGAAGGAGTCTTGGCAAGTCTCTGAGTCTGTCCAATGAAGTGTCCAATGATGCTGAGAGATTTATATGTCGCATATATAAGACATCATCCGAGAACTGTGACCAGGCCCGTGTAAAGCTGTTCAGTAAATGTCAGGCACCAGAATCAATGCTACCATCCAGTGATGCTGCACATCACCATATACAGCGTGAAATTACCAGAGCTTCATATGGAGAGAAGCGTGCAATCCAAACCCAGTAATTCCTTCCCCAATGGACTCTGCTGGATGGAAGCTGGCTGATGGTCTTCTCTCACGGGTGCTCACATCTTTACCCCCTATCCCAAAAGCATGCAAGGACATTGTACAGTATGGCTGTGCCAAGGGTTGCACACCAGTGATAGGTGTTCGTGCAAGAAATGGGATTTGAAGTGTACGGACGCATGCAAATGCAGTGACTCGGAGACTGTAACATGCAAAAACAAGACTAAATAACGCCAATGCTAGGATATTGCCACAATACGGTTATTTGACACTTCATCAGTGTTGGTTTAAGGGGGTGAAATATAAAATATAGAAATATAAAAAAGGTGACATATTCCTTTCTAATATATTGTTAGATATATTGTTGTCATATATAGAGAGGAAACCAAAATCAGTTTTGGTGGCCCAAGTTGGAAAAGAGACAAATCCATGCGACCAAAATTGAACTGTTATTGAGATATTGGCAATTGAACCGTTATTGAGATATTGGCGATAGAATCAAGAATTCCTATCATATTTTTCATTTAATTTGAATATTCGGCACATAATATGACGTTTAATTTGAATGATATGTAGAAAATTCTTGTAAATTCATCTAGGGGACGTCAAATAGGACCTTACGAAAATTTCATAAAAATTCGCATTTTGTACTAATTAACCCTTGACCCTAATTGGTGGCTAATTATGCAAATTTCGCAAAACAAACAACAAAGTCTCATTCCCCTGAACCTAGACAATGGATGCTATGCCATATATTCTTTTCACTGGTGCATTTTGACATGAAACATCAAAGGGAAATCGACTGACATGGCACTCCGTAGAAAGGTCAACCGTTACGGAGATATTCTCCATAGAAGTGAAAATTTCTTTCACATTTTCCATTAAATTCAAATCTTTGACATGCAATGTATGGCTTAATATGATAGATATTGGAAAATCTTTTTTACCACTGTATTGAATATTAAAAATAAAACAATTTCTGTGAAAACTTGAATTTTGCACTTATTGACCTTTGACCTTAATTAATGACCTAATTAGGCAAGTAATTCCTTGGGTTTGGGTTTGTGGGAAACACAAACAAGATATTCATATTCAGCACAAAATTCCCTTTAAGAAAAACCTATTTGTTTGCTTTTCCTCAAAAATGCCTCATGCAATCACATTTGCTGGAAATTGAACCAGTCTAGAAGTCTTTACCCTCAAGGTTAAATAAAGACCGTCAACCAACCTCTACAACAAAACACATCAGTGACTTCACCATTTTCAAACAAAACATTATCATATACTGAAACGCAAAAGAAACTTACCACCTTTGAAACCTTTAAATATCAACAATAACACTCCGTGTAGTAAATGTGTGAACTTATTTGTGGACAATAGTGTCCTCACTGTCAGACAAAATGGTCACGGATGGTCACTTGAACCTTCAATGGTCACTTCATAGCACAGCTGTTGAACAGCCGTTTTGACTGTCAGTGATTAGCCAAGGGGTACGGGATGATTTTAATGAGCTGCACGTGATGTCTTGATATTGGCTTTAAAAAGGCCAGTGCAAAATGGGCATTTCAATCAACATGCCACGATTGTCAAGGGATCAACGGCAGCGTGCCCTGGGCATGCTGCAAGGCGGACTGAGCTACCGTGAGGTTTGTTCTACAGTACAGAACAGCACAGGGTGCAATGTCAGTCCCCTTTCAATAGCGTGTGTGGCCACCATTGTTTTGGATACAGGCAGTGCATCGTCGGCATATACTGCCTACCAGTCTTTGGATGGATTGCTGCTGGATTCTGTCCCACTCAGTCCTCAATGTCTGAAGCAGCTCTGCCCGTGTCCTGGCCCTGCCAACTACGCGTCTCCCAAGCTCATCCCACAGGTGCTCTATGGGATTCAGGTCAGGGGAGAGCGCAGGCCACTGCATGGTGTTGATGTTCTCGCCTTGGAGAAATGCAGTGGTAAAGCGAGCAGCATGGGGACGAGCGTTGTCATGCTGAAAGGTTCTCAGTTCTGGGTGGTCTAGCAGGAATGGCAGCAGATGAGGTCGCAGGATGTTATCCACATACCGCTGGGCGTTAAGATTCCCATCCACAACCACCAGTGGCTGTTGATGTTCTCGCCTTGGAGAAATGCAGTGGTAAAGCGAGCAGCATGGGGACGAGCATTGTCATGCTGAAAGGTTCTCAGTTCTGGGTGGTCTAGCAGGAATGGCAGCAGATGAGGTCGCAGGATGTTATCCACATACCGCTGGGCGTTAAGATTCCCATCCACAACCACCAGTGGCGTCCTGTACCGGCCTGATATGGCGGCCCACACCATCACACTTGGGCCACCCCACCTGTTGGCTTGACGCACGCAACAATTGGCATATTGCTCGCCAGTTCTTCTCCAGACACGCTCACGCCCATCAGGACTGTCCACACAGAACCTTGACTCATCGCTGAAAGCGACCTCGTTCCACTGCGCCAAGGTCCACCGCTGATGCTGCTGGCACCATCTCTGTCAATTGTGGCGATGGGCAGCCGTCATCACGGGGACTCTGTATGGTCTTCTGGCAGTCAGACCATAGTCATGCAGTCGTCTTCGTGCAGTATCATTGGAGATCCGTGGGTTTGCACGCCCCGGAGTTTCTGCCGCAGTGCGGGATGCTGGACGGAATCGATCCCGCAGGTGACTTCGGACCATCTGCCTGTCCTGCCTTGCAGTGGTGACTCTTGGCCTCCCTGATCGAGGTCTGCCATCTGCAGAGTTGTGGAGGGTGTCTCTGTCCACCAGGGCCGATATCGTCTGGTGTGAACAGCCAAGGCGACGTGCCACCTCACGGTAGCTCAGTCCGCCTTGCAGCATGCCCAGGGCATGCAGCCGTTGATCCCTTGACAATCGTGGCATGTTGATTGAAATGCCCATTTTGCACTGGCCTTTTTAAAGCCAATATCAAGACATCACGTGCAGCTCATTAAAATCATCCCGTACCCCTTGGCTAATCACTGACAGTCAAAACGGCTGTTCAACAGCTGTGCTATGAAGTGACCATTGAAGGTTCAAGTGACCATCCGTGACCGTTTTGTCTGACAGTGAGGACACTATTGTCCACAAATAAGTTCACATATTTACTACACCAAGTGTTATTGTTGATATTTAAAGGTTTCAAAGGTGGTAAGTTTCTTTTGCGTTTCAGTATATCTATGAAGAACCAAAGATGCAACAAATAGATTTGGGATTAGAATAAACAAATGAAAACACACTTCAGCTGGAATTAGGCAGAATTGTCTCAAGATATGGATAAATGATCCTGAGCAGCTAATAATACCATGATGGTTATCCTCATCAGCGCAACAAGAATGTCTCTTCATACCATACATACACATACCAAAAATGTACACATTTCTTAACATATGTACACACATCAAAAATGTACACATTTTTTAACATATGTACACACACCAAAAATGTACGCATTTCATACCATATGTACAAATACCAAAATGTACACATTTCTTAACATATGTGCACATACCAAAAATGTACACATTTCTTAACATATGTACACACACCAAAAATGTACACATTTCATACCATATGTACAAATACCAAAATGTACACATTTCTTCACATATATGCACATACCAAAAATGTACACATTTCATACCATATGTACAAATACCAAAATGTACACATTTCATACCATATGTACAAATACCAAAATGTACACATTTCATACCATATGTATACATACCAAAAATGTACACATTTCATACCATATATGCACATACCAAAAATGTACACATTTCATACCATATGTATACATACCAAAAATGTACACATTTCATACTATATGTACAAATACCAAAATGTACACATTTCATATCATGATGCCCAGTCATCAGCTGGCTTTGGAGGCCATCTTGTAAATATGATCTGCCCAAGAAAGATCAGGGCTGATGGAGAGGCCCAAGGTTTGAGTGGCTTAACCTCTTCAAGTGGTTTGTTTAGGAAGTAGATGTGAGGGCTTTCCAGGCAGTCCATTTGGAGAGACAGGGTGAGCGTAGTGGATGATAAATGGGATGGCAGAGGATGGAATAATCAGCCAAAAGATATTCAGGATTTTCCAGGGAATCAGAAATATAATTGATGAAGATGAGGAACAAGAACAGGTCCAAGACTGCGTCGGGGCATTCCAGCCTTGACAGGGAGAGGCAATGAGAGCATCCCATAAAGAGCTATATGCTGACTACAGGAGTGGAGGACGTCAGTGATACATAAGAGGAGGTAGCCTTGGATGCCATAAGCAGAAGGTTTGGATATCAAGGCAGGGTGCAGACTGTATCAAATGCTCGAGATATGCCCAGAGAGAGGGCCCTGATCTCATGTCTGAGATTGAGGGTTTCCATCTATTGTTGGGAGAGTAAAGGCAGTATATGCCCAAGGTAGAGTGACCAGGTCTGAATCCGAACTGATGACCTGAGATGAGATTATATCGCTTGTTGAAGGCACGGAGACACGCGGCGATGTAAGAGCGGGGGGAGTTTTGGTGCATCAAGAGCCAGGCTGAAAAACAGCTTTGAAAAACAATCCTTCTAAAGAAGAAGACATACATCATGGTGAAGAAGAGCAACACCTTGGGCATTTATGAAGCGGTTAAAAGGGTTGAAACGCATTTTCAAATCATTTGAAATCAACTATAAATAGATGAGTTGTGCGTGTGTGAGGCATGTTTTTTGTGGAGTTCCACTGGAGCTTTCTGATGTGGAATGTGATACACCAAAATAATCGTCATGATCTCCTGAGTTGATGAATGAATATTCATTCATTCATATTCATTCATCAACTCAGGAGATCATGACGATTATTTTGGTGTATCACATTCCACATCAGAAAGCTCCAGTGGAACTCCACAAAAAAAACAAAAAAACATCCCTCACACACGCACAACTCATCTATTTATAGTTGATTTCAAATGATTTGAAAATGCGTTTCAACCCTTTTAACCGCTTCATAAATGCCCAAGGTGTTGCTCTTCTTCACCATGATGTATGGCACAACATTCTTCACCATGATCTCCTGAGTTGATAATAAACAATAAATAATTCGGAGGGATTCCCATGTTTTGAAACACATGCCAGGTTAAGGTGTATGGCATCTAGCAGGTCCTTTCCTGGCATGGCATTCTAATTACAAAACAAGGAGAAAAAGACATAAAATGTCATAGCTCCCGTGGTTTTAGTAATTTTGCTGTATGGAGTTAAAGGTCGTCAGTCAGCCATCTTTGGTCGGATTACCAAACAAAATCTTCTGCATATGTATTCTCTCATGTATTGTCTTTGTGCCAAGTTTGAACAAAATCGATCGATGCATGTCCGATAAATTGTTGGGGACACATTTAAGGAACAAAATAGCCGCCAGCCAGCCATCTTGGATCTGAAAAAAGAAAAGAAAAAGATGTGCATATATAAGCCATCTTTAATTATCTGTATGCAAAGTTTGAACAAGATCGGTATATGCATGTCCGAGAAATGGTTGAGGGCATGTTCAATACCGGGGTTTTTTTTAACAACAAAAATGACAACAATCTTTACAAAAAGTTTTTTTTTTTGGTTTTTTTTACAATATTTCCTGATGTTATTTTTCATTCTGGAATGTTGTTTATAAAGTTGTTGTTTAGTTTGCAGCCTGTGGCTGCTGGTTGCATCATTTCTGGAAGCGCGGCTGTGCGGCTGATACAGTGCCCCTGCTACCAGCAAGCTGGTTCTCATTTTGCCGACCTCGGAAGGATGATAAGCTGAGTCAACCCACCTGTGTTATTTTAATGGCATGACAGGGGTTCAAACTCAAAAACAAATATCTTAAGCCAATCACCTTAACCGATAAGCAGATAAGCCAACACTGGGCTTGTTAATAAGGTAAGTAAAGCACAACATTAAATAGATAAATAACATGAGAAAAAGCCCATTTCCAGAAATATGAATTGGTGCAATCACCAGCCATTAAAATAAAAAATGCTGCAACCTACCGTGCTTTCCTGCGCACCTCCTCCAGTAGTTGTTGGTTGTGGTCCTCCAGGAACTCCAGCTTTTCATTTTTGCGTGCGTGGGCCTTCTGGAGACGGACGATGCGCTCTACCAGCACAGCCTTGTCCACTTCTGGGAATCCTTCTGCTGTCCCAGGACTAGAACCTGCAGTCTCCGAGAAGCCCTCGTCACGGCTACCACCAGTTCGAACATTTAGAGAGCCTAAAGCAAGGGATAAAAAGAAATGGTACCGACCTAAAGACATAGTCTTTTCATTAGATACAATAAGATCTTGATCATAAATAAAGGTGTGCAAGTCGGTCTGAAAGCAAACCAACATTCACTCCCGAAGAAAACTGTTACACGAGGCTGTACCTCTGCTAGCACAGCAATAGACGACAGTCAGATCATTACCTCCGCCACTGAAGGTGGGCAGAGGTTATATTTTCACACCCGTCTGTCTATCTGTTTGTTTATCTGTTTGTCTGTCTGTGAACAGGATATCTCAAAAAGCTACGGACGCATTCAAACAAAACTTGGTGGACAGGTTGGGTATGTGACGAGAAAAATTTGATTTTGGTGAAGATCTGAGTTCTGATCCAGTTCCAATAAAATTTTAAGTGATTCTTCACTATTGAGTGATGAGGGTTGTTGTTGTTGTATAGCCCTGGACAGTTCTCTCGAACAAGCCTGTGGCACAAAGAGAAGAAAGCCAATCAATCTCACAGGAGTGACCCAGAGATTCCCCACATCCACGATGGTGTACCTCCGTCTTCATAAAGTCAGAGCCACGACAGAGTTAGAGGGAGAGAGGGAGAGCGAGAGAGAGGGAAAGAGGGAAAAAGGGAGAGGGGAAGAGAGGAAAAGATTGAGAGGGAAGAGAGGGGGAGGGGGAAAGAGAGAAGCAGAGAGGGAGGGAGAGAGGAAGGAAGGGAGAGAGGAAGGAAGGGAGAGAGGAAGGAAGGGAGAGAGGGAGCAAGGGAGAGAGGGAAAGAGGGAGAGGAGAGGGAGGGAGGCAGAGAGGGAGGGAGGCAGTGAGGGAGGGAGGGAGAGGGAGAGGAGGAGGGAGGGAAAGGGAGAGGAGGAGGGAGGGAAAGAGGGAGACAGGAGGGAGGACCGGGAGGGAGAGAGGGCGGGAGGGAGAGAGGAAGGGAGGGAGGGGAGGAGAGAAGGAGAGGAGAGTGGGAAAGAGGCAGGAAGGGAGAAAGGGAGCGAGGGAGAGAGGGAGAGAGGAAGGAAGGGAGCAAGGGACAGAGGAAGGGATGGAGAGAGAAGAGGGAGAGAGCCAGTACATGGGGACCGATCAGCACTCTGACCGTGACAACGCTGCCCAGACAAATCGGGGCAGCAGGGAAGAATGGGGAATATTTCGCCCCCAACTTGCGTTGGTAGGGGAAAACCACCGCGAAGTGGCGTCCCCGATAGTTGAATTGATGGGATAATGACGATATATATATATATATACATATATGTATATATATATACATATATATATATATACATATATATATACATATATATATATACATACATATACATACATATACATACATATACATACATATACATATATATATACATATATATACATATATATACATATATATACATATATATACATATATATACATATATATACATATATATACATATATATACATATATATACATATATATACATATATATACATATATATACATATATATACATATACATACATATATATACATATATATACATACATACATATACACATATATATATACATAAACATATATATACATATACATACATACATACATATACACATATATATATACATAAACATATATATACATATACATACATACATATATATATATATATATATATATATACATATACATACATACATATATATATATATATATATATATATATATATATATATATATATATATATATATATATACATATATATACATATATATATATATATATGTATGTATATGTATATATATGTTTATGTATATATATATGTGTATATGTATATGTATATATATATATATATATATATATATATATATATATATATATATATATATATATATATATATATATATATATATATACACATATATATACATATATATATATATATATATATATATATATATATATCTATATATCTATCTATATATCTATCTATATATATCTATATATCTATATCTATATCTATATCTATATCTATATATATATATATACATACATACATATATATACATATATATATACACAGACTTGGCATTTAATATGGAATATTTTTTTTTTCTTGACTTGGGTTTACTTTCTGAACTCGGTATATCAATCTGGTGAGTTTCTTTTACGCTTCGGTGATTTCTTTGTTAAAAGAACCATGTCACTGATTGTCTGTCGCAGCTCAATAACAGGATTATATCAGAGGTGGCGTGACAAAATGTACGGACAGATACATTTGACGATTGGCTACACAATCGGGTATATAAGGGTTGTTGTGTTCTGTATTAGTGGAAAACAACTGCTGCACGTCTACAAAAGTTATTGCCGCTTTCCCTGGAGATGTTCCGTCAACTGGACAATGCTGTTTGTCATTTAGTGGTGGCTTTACGAAATTCCAGCATGAAACAGCGTGCTATTGCTTGGCAGTATGGCATCACTCAAGGTCAGGTGTCAAAGACCCTGAAACGAAATGCTCAGAGGGGTGTCCCTACTCCAATACCGAGGTCAGGACGTCCCCGCAGAACCACAAAGAGGGATGATCGCCAGCTGCACCGGTTAGTCCGCAATGGCCGTACCAAGTCAGTTAATCGGCTTAGGGCTGAGTGGCAGCAACTGACAAATGTGCCTGTATCCAGAAGGCTAGTCAACCAACGACTGGTTCAAGCAGGCTATCGTGCCAGGCGTCCCCTGAGAAAGCCACGTCTGACCAGACAACACTGCCAGCGCCGATTGCAGTGGGCCAGAGAGCACCGTCAATGGCAGCCAGGACACTGGAATCACGTGATCTTCAGTGACAAGTCTAGATTTCTGGTCTATCGTCAATATGGCCGCGTCCGAGTGCGCAGACAAGTGCATGAAGCCGACAACGAAGATTGTATAGTGCCAATAGTCCAAGCTGGAGGTGGTGGGGTGACTGTTTGGGCTGCTTTTCATGCAGGGGGCAAAACTGACCTGGTTGTTCTGAATGGAAACCTGAACCAGTTCAAGCACAGGGCCATTCTGGAAGAAACATTGCTTCCATTTGTTCGTGCAGCCTTTCGAGGAAACTTTGTCTTCCAAGATGACAATGCACGGCCTCATCGTGCTCGCATGATCCAACACTTTCTTGCTGACCGTGGTGTAGAGCATATGGAGTGGCCTGACATGTCCCCAGATATGAATCCGATAGAGAACTTGTGGGCAGAATTAACGCATCAAATCGACAACTTGGACCAGCAGCCTGCCTCTGTGCGTGAATTGCAGCAGGCTATTGTCACTGCATGGCAAGCGATTCCTGTCAAAACCTTGGGAAATCTCGTGAACAGCATGCCTCAACGTGTACGTGCTCTCTTGAATGCTCGTGGGGGTTATACGAAGTACTGAACTGTAATTTTACTCTCCGTAATCCCAGTCGTAATTTAACTTTTGTTTTTGTTAAAAAAAAATTTTTGGCTAATGTGCAAAATAAAGAGATACTTCTGGAAAACGTACAGAAGTTTAACACAGTACTGTCCGTGAATTGAGTTCGATATCAGTTTACATCACTTTCAAGGATCAATTTATTTGCTTCGAAATGTCAAATGTGGTTTTTTGTTTCTTTTAAAGGTCACATTAACAAAATCTAGAATAATTTCAACATAATTCCAATGAACTTTTGGTTCTAAGTCATCTTGAAAAGTAAGTTCACACCCACAAAAAAAATATTCCATATTAAATGCCAAGTCGGTATATATATATATATATATATATATATATATATATATATATATATATATATATATATATATATATATATATATATATATCTATCTATCTGTGCAGCATCTGTCTTGTCTCGTCACTGAACTACTTCCTCAAACTTTTGTGAAATCGTACCAAACGTCTGGTATGCACATATCTCTCCCGTCGGTATATCCTAAGGGTATTATTTTTGAAAAATTTCCATTTTGTTAAAAAAAAAAAAAAAAAAAAATCGGGGTTTTTTTTTTTAACTTCAGTTTTCAACTTCAATTGTTTATAAAATGTAATATCACGTATATTATCTAGTTTTTTACCTTTAAATAGAAGCCGAGACTATGTAGTTCAGATGTGAACCTTAATGCTTATAATAAGAAGTTCCCTTACAAGGAACTTCAATGCAGGAGGAGGGTATTCCGTCCAACAAGCTTGTGCAATGGTTGCCAACCTTTGGTTGTTTATCTGTGCTCTATCGATTTTTTACTGAGTTAAAGCAAGGAAGCAGCACATGCCATTTTAAAAGTATTTGGTTTAACCCGGCTGGGATTCAAACCGCTGACCTTCCAGACTCAAGAGCGGACGCATGATGCCAAGTCCAGTTAAGCCAAGCTATTCTGTTGTTGTGTGATTAATTATTCGTGCTAAAGAAATGTTTCCAACCAATTACCTTTGGTAATCTTCAAAGCGTTTGTAACGTCACCAAGACCAGCTCAAACAAAATCAAAATGCATGGCAGCAACTGTGACCTTCAGACAATGCGAGTTTGTTTTCGTCTTGAAGAAGAGGACAATAAAACAGCAGGCCAATAATTATTTGAACATTAGGGTGGCAAGCGTCTGACAAAAGACAAAAGGTCTGAAGGTGAATATCGGAAAAACGAAGGTGATGGCAAGTGGTAAAGCATGTGGTGAGGTGGAAAGAACTGGGAAGTGGCCGTGTGCTGTGTGCAGGAAGGGTGTTGGAGTGAACTCCATTCAATGTACCATGTGTGCTGAGTGGGTTTATCAAAAATGTAGTGGTCTGAGAGGGTCATTAACCAGTGTGGCAGCTACATTCAAGTGTAACGTGTGCACAGAGGGAGCTGCAGATGGAGGAAATGTTGAGTTGGATCTTGGAGACGGCATGAAGCTGGAAGGTATGAAAACATTTTGTTACCTAGGAGACATGCTGAATGGAGAAGGTGGATCAGACTCGGCAACGGTTGCTCGAGTGAGATGTGCATGGAAGAAGTTTCGGGAACTGAGTTGCGTGCTGACGAGGAGGGGAGTGTCGTTGAAGCTGAAGGGGAAAGGTGTATGCTGCATGTGTGAGAAGTGTTATGATTTATGGGAGCGAGACATGGGTAATGAACGTAGAGCAGCAACAAAGGTTGGAAAGGGTGGAAATGCGAATGGTTCGGTGGATGTGTGGAGTATCGTTGAGAGAGAGGAAGACAAATGATGAATTGCGAAAGATGATGGGAATAGAGCCTGTGATGTATGCTCTGAAGAGGAACAGGTTGAGATGGTTTGGTCATGTGTTGAGGAAGGATGAAAGCGACTGGTTGAGAAGAGTGATGGAAATGAATGTAGAAGGAAGTAGAGGACGGGGAAGACCGAGAAAGACTTGGCTAAAGATGGTGGAAGAAGAAATGCGGGCAAGGGGGTTTACAAGGGGAGATGCAGAAAATAGGGCAAAATGGAGAAGATTGTCATGGGGACCGCAAGGCTAACCCCCGCTCTTGCAGGGAAAATGGCCTTAAAATGCCTGTTGTAGGGTGGCAAGCGTGTTTACGGGCGGCAAATGTTACGCAAGTATAGACATTTTTGGCTGCCACATGTGTTCGCTTTAAATGAAAGGAACACATTTAGCAATCTGTCAGCACAGATGGTGAAGCACAGCTCATTTCACCATGCCAATCAGCACTACACTGGCAGGGTACACAGTAATCATAATCACTCCCCCGTTAACAAAACATGGCACTTTTTAGCAAGGCACAGTGTAGGCTCCCGAGTTGTCCAAAATAAGGAAGCTGCTGCAGAAAGCAGCTGCAGAGGAAAAATGTTGGTGCCGTTGCCAAAGCGCTTTGTAACAATCAATGACTGCACTACACATGTTCCAGGGCAGGAACGTTTCCAACAGCTGCCTGCAAAGCAATGCAGGAAACGTCCCTTCACTCGCACGAACAGCTGCTATAAATAATCCAAAGGTGATTGCAATTAAGTAAATGTGTTAAAAGAAAGACACGTTCAGCTGTGTTGAAAGGGATGTGGAGAGTTTTTAGGTGCAGCAAGACGTGCAAATCAGATGTACAAACTCAAGGTCAATATAAAAAAAAAAAAGATCATCGGAAACCAAGGGTGGTGCATGGTGCATACCTGAAGAACTAGAGCGGCTTCCCATTCCTCCACCTCCATTGTCATGTGTCGTCTCCAGCTGCTCCAACCGGCGACGTGCTGTTACACATGAGAAAAGCAAGCAACAGCCTTGTTAAAACTTTGACCGAGCAAGCCAAATGCCATTCCAGCGACTTCAATTTTAGAATCAAATTTAAAATCAGTACAGTTAATTTGTGCTTCCACTCCGCACCAAAACAAGGGAGTCAAACAAAATAAAAATCATCAATTGCACATTGTTCCTCCTCTATGCAAAAGTTTATATGCATTAAAATACCAATTAGTAAGTAAAGAAAAGGTTCCCATCATAAATCTGTGCTTGTTGAATGAGATCGTAAAGAGCACTGGTAATTAACCCAAATGTCCAGTTACATAAATCGTGCAAAATAGACAAATTTTGATTCTTTAAAAACAAGGTCGAATTCACAGGAAAATGGACAACGAAGAGCAGCTATGGTAAGAGAGAGTGAGAGAACGAGGGGGAAAGAGAGAAAGAGAGAGAAAGAGAGAGAAAGAGAGAGAAAGAGACAGAGACAGAGACAGAGACAGAGACAGAGACAGACAGACAGACAGAGAGAGAGAGGGAGAGAGAGAGAGAGAGAGAGAGAGAGAGAGAGAGAGAGAGAGAGAGAGAGAGAGAGAGAGAGAGAGAGAGAAAGAGCAAGGAAGAGAGAGAAAGAGAAAGAAAGAGAGGAAGAGAGAGAAAGAGAAAGAAAGAGAGTAAGAGAGAAAGAGAAAGAAAGAGACACAGAGAGAGAGAGACGAGACGAAAGAGACAGAGAGAGACAGAGAGAGAAAGAGAGAGCGAGAGAGAAAGAGAGAGAAAGATATAGATAGAGAGATAAGGAGACAGAGAGAGAGAGACGAGAGACGAGAGACTAGAGACGAGAGACGAGAGACGAGAGACGAGAGAGAGAGAGAGAGGGAGAGAGAAAAAAAAGAGAGAAAGAGAAAGAGAGAAAGACTTTGACTTTTATGTCCTTTTATTATAAAAGTATAAAACCAAAGTATTCCAACTCCACTTTACATACAAATCACAACCTCATTTCCAATGCATTTGCACAAAACACCCCCCATGCCCCATAACTCTTCAAACACAAGAAGGTTCCCCAAGTTTACATGATAAGCATGTTCAAGCTTTATACGTGCTAACACCATCCCTATGAAAAAAAAAGTGCATTTTCATTTTTTCCACTACCTAATCTGGCTTTTCTGGTTTTATAAATTGCAAGCTTAGCAATTCCAAGCAAAAAATTCAAAAGCAAAATCACAGAGTTTTTCCTCGTATTACATGCGAGTCTGTAAACAAAGATTGTAACAGAAAGAACAATTTTGAATTTACAAAAGATTCGGCTCAGATACATAAACAGAGATGACAATCTCTTGCACTCAATAAACACATGATACAAATGTTCAACATTACCACAAAAAGGACATAAATTAGACACAGCAGGGTTAAACTTCTGAACTAACACCTGTGTAGCCAGGGCGTGATGGACCAGTCTCCAATTTAGGTCTCCTGTACGTCAGAAAGTAGGACACCTGTACATTTCATCCCAATTTGGAGTGAGAAATGCTCCTGCAGGTAAAGACTCTTTCCACTTGTTCCTTAAGGGTGCTGCACAGCCCAGTAAGCACACCTCTAGACAAATTCTATACATTGCCCTTTTTCCCATGATGTGGAACACACCAGATTCTTTGCTGTTCGAGGAAAACACACCATGTTGTTCCTGGGCAGTGACTGAGAGTTCAGGGAACGTTAAACGAAAATCTACTTCTTCATTTACCCCATTCCACCCAATATTTAAATCTAAAAAAGTCTGGGATACAATCTTTATGACCCTGCTCACTATTCTAATTGAACGCAAGCCAATTTTTCCAGAAACAGCGCTGGCAGACAACCATCGCTTCAAGGATAGCTCCCATAAGATCTCGCACTTTATTAATCCCATTGTTCATAAAATGTTCCATAAAAGCTCGGCTGGTAGATACTTCAGCGAATAGTGAGTTTTGGAACAATGGCTCATGCACAAACCTCCTGGGATCATAAGAGATCTCCAACCGCTGCACTCCTAGAGCTTGCCAGGCGTTCAGGAGAGACCGATGAAATGCAGGGAGCCGAGCTCTGTCGACCTGCTTCAAGTCCATAAGGAAAAGTTCCCGGTCATAGTCCATTCCACCTACTTGCCTGAGCAAGGTATTCGTGGGAGGACGCCAGGGCACAACCTCGCTGTACAGCAGACGTTTTATTGTCATTAGCCGAAAAGCCATTATTCGACTAGGGATGTGCACCAGGTTTTGACCACCTGAATTACGTGGTCTGCACAACACATCTGACTCAAGCCAATGGTGGCCTCCCCAGAAGAAGTCAACTGCACCCCTCTGAATGTTGTTGATCAGAGCTTGAGGAGGCTGGAGTGCTATGATCTTATGCCATACGATTGGAAGCACCAGGTTGTTTATCATCGTTACCCATGCCTTAAGTGACAAGATATGGAGCATCCCTTTCCACTTTGATAGTTTCTGCTTAATGTTATCTAGGAAACCATCCCAGTTTTTCTTCATATAGCTTGTAGTTCCCAAATGGATGCGTAAGTATTTAAACCCATCCGTTTTCCATAACATTCCTCCTGGAAGAGTTGGGGGAACCATGTGAAGCCTGTGACACAGATAGGGTATATGGGTACAGAGAAATAGCTACGCTCTTGTTCCAATTTACTCTTGCTGATGAAGCAAGTTCAAATTTGGCAAAACACCAGGATAGCTCAAAAACATCTTCCTGGTTTTTAACCACAACACACAGGTCGTCTGCATATGCTGACGTAACAATTTTGGACTTGTTTGACAAGGACAAACCAGATAAGGTGGTACGAAGGAGAGCCAGTAAGGGTTCGATGGACAGTGTGTACAACATGCCTGACAGTGGACAGCCCTGACGGATGCCACGCTGAAAGGGGAAAGGACGACACAGACTGTTATTTACTTTTAACAGGCATGATACATTGTTGTATAGAAGTTTTATGCAAGAAATGAATTTTTCTCCAAATCCTGCTTTAGTAAGAACTGCAAACAAAAATGAGTGATCCACACTGTCAAAAGCTTTCTCCTGATCAAGGAGTAATAACCCAAAAGCGTGCGACGCAGTTTGACCGATAGTAATCAAGTCTCGAACCAAGAAAATACTGTCATACATGGATCGTTCAGGTATGCAATACGTTTGGTCATTCCCAACTAAGAACGAGATGACCTTTTTAAGACGCATTGCAAGCATTTTTGACACAATCTTATCGTCAGTATTTAACAATGACACAGGCCACCAGTTTGTAATCTGCTGCAAATCCCCTTTCTTGGGAAGAAGACATAAGACAGCTCTTCTGCAGCTCAGGGGCAATTCCCCCTGATTTAGGCTCTCGTGAAAAATCTCAATTAAAGCAGGACCCAGAACATTCCAAAAAACTTTGTAAAATTCAGTAGGAAGTCCGTCAATTCCAGGGGCCTTGCCGTCTTCGAGTTGTTTCACTGCTGTTGTGAGCTCCCCCAGAGAAATGTCACATTCCAGTTGGAGTTGCTGCTCTTCAGAAAGAGATGGGAGAAGTTCAATCATCTCATTTGCCATCGTTTTATCCACCGTTCTTGGAGTAAACAAGTTTGAGTAAAACTCTTGCAGTGAGTGTTTAATGTCACTCTGGCAAGTCAGAACACCGTCGGAAGAGCGTAGACTCTGAATCTGCCGAGAAGTGTTGGCAGCCTTCTGCATTTTGAAGAAATCTTTGTTTGGAGTCTCGAGGTGTATTATGCTCATCCACAGGTGAATCATTGTTCCCGCCGCACGCTCTTTGGCCAGTTCGGCCAGCAGGGTCTTTTTTTCTATCAGCTACTGATATTGGTCACTTCCCCAAGATGTTCCAGCTTCTTGTTCATATTTAAGTACATCTGCTTTTAGAGCACTTATCAACCCAGACGTATTACTGGTGGCATACGAGCAATATTGTTGGCAGAAAATCCGAATTTGTGACGGTACAGTCCCACCACTGTCGCGTATTGACATAGGAACACTTTTCTTTTCTAATGCTTCCCATACCAGTCTGAAGGCATTTTAAAAATGTTCATCTTGTAACAATTTCACATTGAAATTCCAGTGTACACTCTTACAGCAATGATAGGGTAACATACAATCCATTGCAATCATATGGTGATCAGAAAAGCCAGATGGAGTTATACATGTTCTCTTAACCAGATTCACCATTCCTTGGTTCACATACAATCTGTCCAGTCGACCCATGGTTAACTGGTTTTTTGCACAGCACACCCATGTGTATTGACGGGTGTTTGGATTTTGTAATCGCCATACATCTCTAAGTTTGTATTTTTTCACAAGTTGTGCCAAGGACTTTGCACTGGGTGGATGTGGCTCAGGAGTGTTCCTGTCCAGTCGAGGGTTGAGTGTGCAATTATAGTCTCCCCCCATACAAATTAAACAAGTGTTACGTGGTCCTCCCTGTGATCCCCGGACCTCGAGAGGAACCCCGCCAGAAAGATATATGATTTATACGCTTTCGTAACGCAATCAATACCAAGTAAACCCTCCAGTGGACCAACGAAGGAAACAATCCAAATCAATAAGGAAACCACACCAAGGATCCGGATCAATCAACAATATATTCACCCCTGAGTAGAATCATGAACAACACAATACTTCAACCCTCCATATGCATTCCTACAATACTTCGTAGATGGCCATCTTATATATTCCCACCTTGCCCCCTACTTACAGCACCCTCAATGGTCAATGTCTCTCACAATGTCTCTGGGCCCCTCCCGACCCCGGTGAAGGTCGATTCGCACTGGCAAATCGCGATCTCAAGTCAATGGCCGAACAAGGTCGACTAGGATGGCGAGGTTCGCGCCGACCCTGCGCCCCAGTAGCTCGATCTCCGCACGCGGGCGGTTGAACAGACCTCTTCCTGACGTGCTCCAAACGGGCACGCCCCGTACTGGGAACAGCTGCTGCAGCGGACCCCTTCTCGGCAAGCCACCGAGGTCGGAACCCGTGATCGCGGCTTCTGGGCTGTGAACGGCTCGCAAAGCGCGCGAGGCCCCAGGCGCCTCCCGTACGCGTCCTTGTAGACGTTGAGGCGAACGGTGCCGGACGCTTGGTTCCTCCCAGGAACCCACGGCAACCTGACACCTAACAGGTAATTACCCCGCGCAGGTAACTCCTCTCGCCAGACGGGCTTTTCAAACTCAGCGTTCCAAAGCCGGTAAAGATCGACTCGGCTCGCGTCAGAGCGGGGCAAAGAATAAGACGGCCGCTTTTTTCTCTCCACCTTCTTCCTTTTTTCTTCCGGTTCACCATCCCGTTTCCGGTCTCCTGTTACCAGGAGCGCTTCTAACCATTTAACCACAACAACCTTTAATAGAATAAACATTAATAAGAAATGACCTGAATAGTAATTCACATAAATCCGGAATCCGTAACACAAGTCAAATCAACAGTGCTTAAACAATCCGCTAATTTTGGAAGAAATAGAGCCCTTTCAGCGCTGTCACTGGGGCAATACATATTAATAA
>NC_136262.1:142635021-142677521 GCF_964187855.1 Myxine glutinosa | reverse complement strand
AAGGGGCTGTGCAAAATTATAAACATCTTCACAGTACGTACGACACTAAGACTGCCCGTCCTCCCTCTCCCCCAAATATTAGTACATTTCAGCTTTTTTCGAGAAAAATAATGGAATCAGACTTTAAGTCAAAAAATATATATCGGCTTTTTGTGACGAGTCAAAACAAGATTATATAATGTACCATCAATGTTTTTGCATTTAAGTGTAATATTTTTATTCTCCAATACACCATTTCACTTCAATAAACGTTTTAAAATTTTAACCCTTTTGTCAACTAAGCTGCACCACTGTTGTCAGGCAGATGTATTATTAAAGCAACAAAATATGCATTTTGATGTCATTTGTGATCTTTGCTACTAGAAATCTGCTTAAGCCGAACAGTTTTACCCAAAGGCCGTCCTTTGTCGAGTTAACGAACACACACAAACACACACATTTAAAAAAATGCTCCTCGAGAGTTAGTGTTTTTATGAACGGTGGTGGGTAATTTTGCAATGTATTTAAAAATCCCCGCTAACGTATCCATGATGTTTTACACATTGGTGTCCACGAAGAACATATACCCTATCCACGTGTGACAGCTAAGCAGCCGTGACGCAGTTTTAGGGAACAATTAAACACACTGTCAAGTCAAAGGTCCAGAGTGAACGCACTCATTGAAAACACGACACGTGAAGCAATGTGTACACACGCACAAGTGGAAAAGGTAACATGGGGTACCACTAGCACAGGTCAGCCATGAAATCACAGTGGCCGGCTGTGAAGTGAGGCATGACACATCAGTACAGTATAATGCGTGTGACGATTTATATCGAGCTATAGGCATGGTGGCACGAGGCCTGGTGGTGTAGTGATGCCGTGAAAACTGGACGCAATATGTTCGGGTTTATTTTCTCCATCTAATTTATCTGGGTGTTTTGCTTTTTTGCAATCAATAACAGGTTAAGAATTAAAAAGCATTTGAAGTCACACAAGTGGGTACTCCCCCTCCCAACCACCTTCCTTTTCCTTGTATAACAGTAAAATGTAAATTTACATTTTGACGGCCCCTAAGTAAAGTGTACAAAAGTATAACAGCAACCTTCCCAGCTAACACACTGACATTTGTTTAGCATTGGTCAGACCAACGTCCAATGTAACTTTTCCAGTGGCCAAAATGCACTTTTGGTCATTGGCATGACATTGGCTTGCGGACGGTGGCCCAACGCCGCTTTACAATCAATATATTGTCATTAAGCCAACACTTTTATGCTATGTCGCTGACGTTGGACAGATATTGGCGCATAAACGTTGCTTTTACCCCATGTTGCTGACGTGGGACAAATGTCGGAAATCCTCTTGCGCACATTCCAACCTTTGCCGACGTTGGGACAACATCAGTGTGCTGCCTGGGTTGGAACTAAATGCAAATAGTAGCAATATCACGATCTAAAGATATCAAACAAGGTGACAATACTTCTGAAAGGGTTCACCACATGCCATTAAGGAGTGTTCTTAAAAGAGATAAAGTGGGAAAAGGAATAGGTGCCAAGGGAGAAATAACTCCGGCAAACCCCCAAAGAGATCGATTTAATTACAAACAATGAAGAGCTTGAAATTATGGCGGAAGAGTAAATTTGAAGAGTCAGAAGATCAGACGAAAAATGAAAGGACGACTGTGACACGGCATCTGCGACTCAAAGAATGACAAGTCAGTTTGTGAAGTTGTCTTACGTATTTTCCTCTTTTGTTTGGCAAAGTCAAGCAAGTAAACATTCAGTCACATCTTAAGGCGTAGGATGAAACAAAAGCAATCCATTGTAAAAACAAGTTCTTCAGACTGGGTCATTAGGAAAGCACAAAATTAAAATAACAATGCATTCCTCGAGGGTGAAGTTTATTTTTCTGCAAGTCTAGATCTGGTCTAGCACGACGTTTTTGCCTTCAGACCAGCATGCGCCAACTTGCTGGTGGCTCTGATCATGCTGAACTTTCGCAATCATCTCAGAAAAATGCCACAGGGCTTTTAAAAGAAACCAGTGAACGGCATGCAAAACATTTCGAGCAAACTTTAAATTTGTGTGCTGTATCGCTTTGTTAACTTGTTTCATCAAAATTGTATGGAATTCAAAGAAAAATTTAAAGGTACACCTGCACTCTTACCTAATGAAAGAACACAACATTAACTGCAGAGAAGCTCTATATTGCAAAGCAAAGTTAATTATTTGTATGGGAAAGTATTAGGTACAAATGACTGCAAAATAATATTGAAAGCAGAAAAAGTGAAACATACAACGATCATTTAATTTGACACACGCAAAGACACTACAAGTCTTCAGAAAGTATTCACACCCCTTTACTTTTGCACATTTTGTTGTGTTACAGTCTGAATTGAAAATAGATTAAATTGAGATTTTCTGTTACTGATCTACACATAATACCCAATAATGTCAAATTGGAATTCTTTTTTTCAAGAATTTTTTTGCAAAATAATACAAAATGAAAATCTGAAATGTCTTTAGCCAATAAGTATTCAACTCCTTTGCTGTGACACTTCAAATTGAGCTCAGGTGCATCCAATTTCCTTTGATCATCCTAGAGATGTCTCTACAACTTGATTGGAGTCCATCTGTGGTCAATTCAATTGATTGGACATGATTTAGAAAGAAACGAACCTTTCTGTACAAGGTACCACAGTTGACAGTGCATGTCAGAGCAGAAACTCAACCATGAAGTCCAAGAAACTGTCCGTAGAACTCCGAGATAGAATTGTGAGAATGCATAGATCTGGGGAAGGGTGCAAAACAATTTCTAGAAAGTTGAAAGTTCCCAAGAGCACAGTGAGCTACATCATTAGGAAATGCTATCGGCTATAGGGACGCATTTCAGCGGCAGGGACTGGGAGACTGGTGAGGATAGAGGGAACAAAGAATGGAGTGAAATACAGGAAAATCCTTGATGAGAACCTGCTTCAGAGTGCAAAAGACCGAAGACTGCAGTGAAGATTTACGTTCTGACAGGACAATGACCACAAGCACACAGCCAAAGCAACACTGGAATGGCTTCAGAACAAGAACGTGAAAGTCTTTGAGTGGCCCAGTCAAAGCCCAGACTTGAATCCCAATGAGAATCTGTGAAAAGACTTGAAGATTGCTGTTCACCGACGCTCCCCATCCATCTTGACAGAGGTTGAGAAAATGTGCAAGGAAGAATGGGAGAAACTCCCCAAATCCAGATGTGCAAAGCTGATACAGATGTACCCAAAAGACTCGAAGCTGCCAAAGGCGCGTCTACGTATTTGACTAAGGGGGGTTGAATACTTACATTAGATATTTCTGTATTTAATTTTGAATTATTTTGTAGAAATTTCTTAAAAATAAAAAATCCACTTTGACATTATGAGGTATTATGTGTATACCAGTGGCAAAAATATCTCATTTACATCCATTTTAAATTGTGGTTGTAACACAACAAATTGTGAAAAAGCTCAAGGGGTGTGAATACTTTCTGAAGGCCCTGTAAGTGTCATTAAGGCTTCAGCAAACACTTGCTTTGCATGATGTACAGTTTAAGACTCTACAAACAAGAAACTTCGTGCAGGAACCTATAAACTATTCGTCTTATTGGACAAGTAAAGAACACATGATGAAATCCAAACAGCAACCTTCAGTAACCCCAGAGGCTGAATACTTTAACTAAATATAAATACACTTTTAAGAATAGTTGGTATAAATGTCTTATCCGATAGGTAAGAAAAAGGTGTGCAAGGAAAACACCTTTGGTGAAGAACGCCCTGCAGATAAAATTTGATCGTCTTCTTAAGGTTGATTGAGCTATTAGCTTAACCAGACATTTCAAGTTTTGAAGGTTAAATTATGATTACAGCTACAAAAATGCTTTGTTGTAATTGGTTTCTCCTGCGCATAATAAAACTAACATTGAATGATGTTGTTTTTTTGTATACATAGTCAAAACTCATTAAAGAGCGAAACATAGAACATATCAGGACCTGACAAAACAAATAGAACAGTAGAAGAAAAGGGAAACGCCAACAGCAGTGCCGAGAGAGAAAGAAGACGGAGACGGACAAAGAAGGGATGGGGGTAACGATGAGGGGTATGAGAGAATGCAAGGTGTGGACGGGATGGATACAAAAATCAAAAAGTTTTGGGAGGGATGGGGTGGTTTAATTGGTGTTGAAAAGATCATGGTTTTGGTTTTGGATTGGGGATGATTTGAGATGGTTGTGAACAGGTTTCTTGAAGATCTGGAGGGAAGAATGAGAGTGAATAGAATGTGTAAGTTGGTTCCACAGGTGGGGAAAAAGAGGAACAAACAAGTACAGATACATTCAAAGTACACCACCCCCATGCCAAATAAATAAATATCCTTCAGCACAGCATTGCCGGGCGCCTTAGGCTCAAAAGGTGCCTGAGATATTGCCCAGATGAGAAAGAAAATAAATAAATAATTAATAATGAAAATAAATAAATAATAATCATAAAATAATAAATCAACTTGCTAATAGAACATCTAAACCACCACCGTTTCATCCGAATCTGTAACGTTAAAAATATTAATAAATTAAGTTATTAATCGACTAATTAAATAAATAATCGATTAATTGATGAATAAATAAATCAAAAATAGCCTTTACAGCCAAATCACTTGGTCATTGTTATGTCCAAATATCAGCGTCCAAGCTCAAAAGGTGCCTGAAATATTGGCCAGATGAGAAAGGAAATAAATAAGTACTTAATTATAAATATAATATAATAATCCACCTTTAGAGGCCATTTTTCCCCGCAAAGCGGGGGTTGGCCTTTTTCGGGGACCGTGGTTGTTGTTGTTTTTTGGTTCCCTTTTTGAAGCAATGTTTTACGGCCGGATGCCCTTCCTGCCGCCAACCCTTTTTGTCGCCTTTTACGACAAACAGGGAATTCCCGTTGAACCGGTACTCAATTAGCCGACCTCGGAAGGATGACAGGCTGAGTCAACCCCCCTGGCGTTAATTCAGCGATCGACCGGGATTCGAACCCAGGATCCTAGGATCCTAAACCGGCACCCTAGCCGCTAGCCCAACACCAGGCAATCGATAATAATTAAATAACTAATCAATTAATTGATTCATCAAAAAAGAAAAAAAAACATTTTTGTCAAAGCACTTGCTCACTATTGTGCCCAAATTTCAGCTTCCTAGCTCAAAGGATGGCCCGGAGATATCGCCCAGACAAACAAACAAACAAATGAAAAATCGGTCAGAGACTGAGGACTTGCCGGATTATACTTTTTTTTTAATCGGCCATTTTGGACAAATATGGCGGCCGAACCACGTGACCGATGACGTCATCATTATTTGTTTTCTATCATCTATTTTGTCATCATTATCAAAACTAATTTATTCCTAGATTATGCTCAAGAAATTTCATCTTGATCAGATGAAGTTTTGTACTTGTTGAATTATGACGTCATAATGGACGCACCTATAACATCATCATTAACATATTTTATTCCCCATGGAGAGTTCTTTACAATGAGCCATGTCTCAATTTTTTCAATTCAGCACTTTCGGAGATATGGAGGTGCAAGGTTTTTCGGTTTTTCCAAGATAGCGGCCGAACCAAGTGACCGATGACATCATCAATTGGGCACAGTCTATTCCAGGACAAGACAAATATGTGTGTAAAGTTTGGCGATTCTACGTGCAATGGTGTAGACGTAGTGCTGCGCACAGACAGACAAGCAGACAGACAGACAAACAGACAAACCAACCGATCAACATACTTGCCGGAATCTTTTCCGGCAAGTAACAAGAAGACGTCATGCAGAGCACGATACTTGCAAAATCTACCCCCTCCCAAAATCCACCAATGTGCAAATGCTGTTGAATTTCCAAGTCAATCGGATAAAAATTGACAGTTTTTCAGATGAAAATTAATGATTTTGGAAATTTGACCTTGAGTTGACCTTTGACCTTTTGACCTCAGAAATAGTTGGTTTCCCAATTTAGTGACAATATACAAATGCTGTTCAATTTTGAAGTCAATCGGATTAAAAATGGCGATTTTAGAAAATTGACCTCCAGATGACCTCTGACCTCAAAATCGATAGGCTTCTCCAGTGTGACGGCCTCTACAACTTGGTGAAGTTCCGTGACGATCAGTTTAGAATTGTGACCTGTAGGCCGGTGACAAACAGACAAACCAACAGACAAAGACAAACAGACAATAACAGCAGCAACCGACCAATATACTTGAAAATCTTCGATTTTGCAAGTTACAAGAAAACAAACAACCTGAGTGAAAACTGAGTATTCCCTTTCAGTGTGCGTCATTGCCAGGCTCCCTTCAGTGCCCGGCAATGACGTTATGCAGCGCCTGGAGATGGCATAGGAAAGGAGTGGTGTACAACAAACAAGAAAACAAACAAAGAAACAACCGGAGTGAAACCGAGTACTCCCTTTCAGTGTGCGTCATTGCCAAGCTCCCTTCAGTGCCCGGCAATGACGTTATGCAGCGCCTGGAGATGGCATAGGAAAGGAGTGGTGTACAACAAACAAGAAAACAAACAAGAAAACAAACAAACAACAGGAGTGAAAACCGAGTACTCCTTTTCAGCGTGCGTCATGGCCAAGCCCCCTTTAGTGCCCAGCAATGATGTCATGCAGCACCTGTTGATGGCATAGGAAAGGAGCAGTGTACAATGAGTGGAGGTGACCAGTGATCCTGGATTTAGGTAGGTTTACTGGAAGGGGGTTGCTGGTGAACCGTGCACTTCCTGTAGATACCTGGGGGAGACTTTGTTTTAGCATGAATACATTTTATTTTATTTTGTTTGGAAAGTTTAGAAAACAGAGTTGATTTGGGGGAAACGATATTTCAAGCATGCCAAACTGTGCCGTGAGAAAGTTTTACTTATGGCTGTGTCCATCTACTAATCCAACACATCACCTGGGTACTTTAAGCTGACTCTAAAGAAAAGCTCCTACTGTTATCCCTAAATACTCAAAACAAATAATCCGACCTTTTTGTAAACTTCCAACTGAAGATCATCTAAAATGCCTACTTAAACAATTATGCTAACATTCTGAGTACAGTCACATACTTTTGTAAGACTAAGCCCAATACAAGCAACATCCACAAACAAACTAAGATGCCATAATGTATACCCAACAAAATGGTGAAACAAAAGACAACTTCGACATGGTTTTGAATTATGGTAAGAATAATGCGTGTGTGCAGGTGTGTAAATTCAAGCTGATTGGACTAAATGTCTGAAGATGTCCATATTTAGCAAAATCAAGCCAATCCGCAAAGTTAACGAGAACTCAGTAGCGCGCATACCTCCACCAGGCTGAACAGTTTATGTTTTGTATCCCAATGATAGGCCGGATATGGATCCAGACCTGAACCAAAATATAATCGGCTTGTTCTGGTCACCTACGCAACTCATCTACCAATTTCATCTGAATCCGTCCATAACGTTTTGAGATATAGCGCTATATATGGGTTTTGTCCCCGTCTCTGGAGGGTAAAATAATCGCTTTTAAAAATTCTAGTATCCAGATCAGGACCCGGATCTTCACCAAAATTGAATTAATTTGTCCTTGTAACACACACACCCAACCTGTTCAAGTTTTATCTGAATTCTGCCATACCTTTTTGAGATATCCTGCTCACAGACAAGCATACAGGGGTGAATATATAAAATCCCATTGTGACTTACACACACCCGGAGTATAACCAAGGTAAAAAGGATGATCACCGCAATCAGACACATCATAGGCACAGGTATAATGGGAATGTTACAAAAGACGGTGAAACACACCAAAGAGGGACTGGTCGAAAAGTAACTTGCTTTAAGAAAAGTCTTAGATGAAAAGGCTGTTGTGAAAATTTTGAAAGTTAACCTCTGTTGAGTACATGCAAATATTTATGGTTGGTACAAAATTGCATAATTTTACCCTGAATAACCTATATTTGCATCAATGATAATTCCCGTTTTCCACGAATGGAGTTTGTTGATCGAATGCTAGGAAGACACGAGCATCGTGCTCATGAGAAAATCATTCCACAGTTAAAATGATTCTTTTTTTCTTAAAAATAATTTTCGAAAAGCTTCAAAGAGCAAAGTCTTTCCTATCTGCCAGATGAGGAATACATATTAACCCTTTGAGTACGGATGACGTCCAGTGCTGCAACCCGCGAAAAAGTTTTGTGTACGGATGACGTTGGATGATGTTACTACACGTTATCGACTATACCTATAAATAGATCGTCAGTACATGGTTGCATTCCCGTAATGCCAAATTAATTCCGTACCGGGGGTATTTTTATCAAAAAATAATAATCCTGTACTCAAAGGGTTAACAGCACGACAAATTAAGCACAGAGTTTAAAGAAAAAAAAACAACAAATAAATAAATAATTGGTCATGCACAAACAAATATTCCCGCCACAGTCAAGGAAGCAAAGCTTGATCTGGAGATAGTGGCACGCAACCAAAATAGTCCCAGCGATACAAACACGTTCCTGAAAGCGGACCAAAACTATCATTCAGCTGCATACCAATACATACTGTACTCAAAAAGTACACCGTCTGAACGTCTGAACTGATGTACGCTTTGACACATATGTTTCTAAAATAAGCTGCACACAAGCAAAGGCATGTTGTGCATATGCCAAATAATTACAACAATAACAGGAAAAACCAAGGTGCATGCTTCGGCAAATAAACCACAAATGTGGGGTGGGGTGGGGAGAAATTGTAAGCACAAAGAAGAAAAGGTTAAGTTGGACAAAACATCCTGGAAGATGAAAATGCCAATTAGGTCCTGTCATAGTTCTTCCAATATTTGAAGAAATATTTTTGTTTAGGATGCAATGCCAAAAAACGCAACTACACATTCTGTTTCACAAATATTTGGGAATGAATCGTTTCCCATATTGCAAACAACACCAACCACCCCCCACCTCCTCACAAACAATTCATATCTGCTGAAAGCAAAGCAGGTTCAGTTTGGTTGAGCAACATGTAATACGACGCACGCGAAAAGTAACAACCAGAGAAATTGCGTTCTTTGGTCAACATTTACCAGGGCGTTGCGGCTTCGTATGGCCTCGTCCAGCGCCGCTCGTAGCTCAACCTCCTGCAGAGATAAGCGGTCGACGGTGGAGCACAGGTCGTTGGCATCTGACTGCAACTGAGCATTCTTGCTGGACAGGCGCTCAGTAAAACCAAGTAGCTCAGCCTCCCGCTCCCGACTTCCTGCTACATCTTGCCGCAGATCAACCACCGTGCTGTTCAGCAAAGCGATTTCGGCCTGAAGACTGGCTTGTTCTTGCAAGTCACTGCAATGAACACAAGACATACAGACGTTACATCTATTCATTATATTGAGATACAATACAAACAACAACAGGCATTTTAAGGCCATTTTCCCTGCAGCAAGAGCAGGGGTTAGCCTTGCGGTCCCCATGACAATGTTCTCCATTTTGCCCTATTTTCTGCATCTCTCCTTGTTAAACCCCTTGCCCGCATTTATTCTTCGACCATCTTTAGCCAAGTCTTTCTCGGTCTTCCCCGTCCTTCACTTCCTTCTACATTCATTTCCATCACTCTTCTCAACCAGTCACTTTCATCCTTCCTCAACACATGACCAAACCATCTCAGCCTGTTTCTCTTCACAGCATCAATCACAGGCTCTATTCCCATCATCTTTCGCAATTCATCATTTGTATCATTTGTCTTCCTCTCTCACAACGATACTCCGCATATCCACCGAACCATTCACATTTCCACCCTTTCCAGCCTTCGTTGTTGCTTTACATTTATTACCCATGTAATATTGTTATAATTACATGTAATATTGAGGTACAATGGCGTGATAAAATTGCATGCCAATAGAAAGACGTGATTAAGATCTTGTATGGTTTTTTTTTTCAAATGACAAAATCTAGGCGAATATCTTCATCTCCAGAAGGGATTGGTCTGTTGCGCTATCCCCAAAAACAGTACGATATGGCCCCTTCAATTTTAATGCTCAAATTGATGGGAATGGATTCTTGGAAACGCTACAGACATGTTGCTTTGTGATTGAACAGCAATATAACGATCACAAGATGACAATGGCGTCAACAGGATAGGGTCCACATGCAACGGATAAAAATATTGGATAACTTATGGAGGTTGCTCAAGGAGAAAATCGACAATATGACCATCAGAATTGTCAATGACTAAAAACAAGACTTTTACTGTGACTAATAGCGCATGTGTATAATATAATTGAATTACGTGTGATATTGCAGGCACAAGTGTAAATCATTTGTTGATCACTTGGTACCAGACTTCCTGGAGTGTGGTGCTCGTAATCATGTTATAAACATGGCTGTCCAACAAGAGTGCACCATTATGGAGCAGCGTGGGGTCATCAGGTTGATGGTTAACGAAGGTGACGTTCCAAGGGGAATGACTGCACGATATTGTATGAACCATACGTCACTGAAAAATGATGTACGCAGGCACATGTATAAAGCAGGCTGTGAGGGTTTCAAAACGGAGGGTTTCAAACGCCCCAGCGGAAGGATGCACTTGGTTTTAAATAAAATAATAATTCTGGCCAGTGTTTATTAAAAAGCAGATGTGGGATTATATCAAGCTTCACATCTTCGATGTCTGTGTCCTCTAATCTGCCAGATCATATGTAAGCTTACAATTCCTCCCTTCCCTCACCATTAAACGTTTCTTCGAATTTGTAAGACGTCCGATGGGTTTGTTTACATGCAAAGGAAGGACAACGTTTACATGCTCAAAAGTCATCAGGTGCACAACTTCAATGTAATGTACTAAATCACTATTTTACAGCATTCCCTCCATAAGCATGTTTTTCATTGCAAACAAACATTAAAATATCAGGGGAAATAATAATAATATTGATGTTTTGAAGCAAATCTTGCATTTTCAATTGAATCAATATATTTCAGGAAAGTAAGCCCACAATGCCTTCCAGTAAGTACAGCTTACACAATTGTATTAACACATTGAATAACTTATTGGTTACTGCAGCAATAAGGCAAGCTGTGGTCTCACGATATAAATACTCACCGACACACCTACAATTGATTCAGATTCCATCACATTGCTCAAACTAGTTTGGATACATTATTTGGGCAACACACTACCTGAGGGAAGAAAACTAATAAATGAATGGTATGCCACCTGGTTAAAAGCAATTCATGGTTCCATTGGCAACGTTTTAAATTTTGCAAAAGACACAGAGGTCATAAATAGCAAAATCTAACAGTGAGGTTATGGCACTTGTAACTTGTAGTGAAATTGAATACAAGTTATAATCCAGGTGTTATTACAACTACTGTCCACTGTATGGCCACTATAAGATCTTGGTCCCGAAGTGCGGAGGGCAGTCCTGTGACATTTATCATGTGTTATTCATGTGTATGCCTAGGATGGTAAGGGGAACTACATTGAATATTGCTTGCTTGTTTGCTTGGATGTCATACCCACTCTTGCTCATATGATTATAGTGTACTGATACTATGCTTGTTGATTTCCTTCCAGGTACTGCTGGAGATTGATTCTGATTAAACTCAGCTTGGAGACACTGTTGTATATTCTGATTATTTACAACATAACTTGTATCATGGTTGAGCAAGCTTTAAGTCAGAACAGACTCAGACTCCACTCTACTCTACTCTACTCTGGAAATGCTGCTTCTGTTGTCTCAACAATGGATGGAGGTCCTCAACACCAAACAGGAAATCAGAGCCGTCTCCCTTGACATATCACGTGCCTTCGATACGGTCTGGCACCCCGCCCTGCTCACCAAACTCTCCTCCTATGGTATCCATGGAATTCTCCACGCATGGCTTGCAGACTTCCTCTCCGGTCACAGTCAACATATGGCCCTGAATGGAATTCTCTCATCTCCCCTTCCTGTCCAGGCTGGAGTTCCTCAAGGCAGTGTTCTGGGTCCTGTGCTTTTTCTGGTCTTGAGTAATGATCTCTCCGACTCTCTGGAAAATCCTCTCTATCTCTTTGCTGATGACTCCACTCTCTGCCGCTCCATATCTCAACCCTCAGATCAGCAGTCTGCAGCCTCCTCACTCTCTGCAAACTTGGACAAAATGATAAACTGGTCAAACAAGTGGAACATGTTTTACAATCCTGACAAATCTCACACTCTCACTGTCTCTCCAAAAAGACCGTCTGGTAAACCTTCAATTTACTTTCTCAACAATCCTCTCGAAGAAGTTCTGTCACTCAAGCTTTTGGATCTCACTATCTGCCATGATCTTTCCTGAAAAAAAAACCTCATTTTCAAGCTGGCCTCCAAAGCCAGTCGCCGTCTGGGCATCCTCCGTTGTGTGAAGTCCTTCCTTGGCACACCTGAGCTCCTCACCACATACAAGGCTTTCATCCACAGCTTGATGGAGGACTGCTCTCCCCTCTAGGCTGGTGCTGCTGCCTCACACTGTAGAAACCAAAGCTGTCAGAATATTTGGTATCTCCCACGATGAAGCTCATTCTGAGGGCCTTTCTCTCTCACAGAAGGCAGGTTGGTGGTCTTTCTGCCTTCTACAGACACCTCTCCAGCCTAGCTTCCCTGCTCTGTCTGTGCTCTGTCCCTCAAATATTCCCGCAGGACGCACAAGATCAGCCAGCAATCCTCTTATGGTTAAACTGCCAAAATCTAGGCTCTCTGCTCACCTTCACTTTTTCAATCCTCTTTTCTCCTGCCTCTGGAACAAACTCCCTCACTCTCTTCAATCCCACTCCTCCCTCCAGGTCTTTTAAACAGCTGTTCCCCACCATCTCTTATCTTCCCCCATCCAAAACCTTGATCTTTTCTACCCCCGTTAATAAACCCCAAAAACACCTCCTTCAAATTCCCTGTTTTCTTTCCTGAAATTCCTTGTCGTGTCCATCTTGTTTATGTTTATTCATCTTGTTTATTTTTATCTTGTTTATCATCTGGTTTATCCCCAGCCCTCTCTCTTCCACTGATCCACTGATGTCCCTGTTCTTTACTGTTGTGTTTCCCTCTCTCTCCCCCTCTTGTCTCCCACTCCTTTTATTATATGTTGTATGTGTTAGCTCTTATACGAGCCTCGACTTAGTATACAAAAAAAGACTGCCATTAACTCTTCAGACTGTTGTTGGGGTTATAGGATGAGAGGAGGGGGTGGGGCGGTGTGGAGGACATTCGCTCCTTAACTCATAATTGTATGGACACACCTTGTTTTGGTAGGAATGTGTAATGGGAAATTGTGTTCAAGATTTAATAGCACACCACTAATATATCCGCTGCAGCGATTAATGCTCAAGCCAACCAAACAAGAGGAGATACTTCAGTAGCTTCGAGGCAATACATGCATATCATGTCGTCATGACGATGTAGCTGTTATGAAACTGCATAGGTTTGAAATAACTTGCATGTAAAGCAAGTATACATTTTCCACAGGCTAACTTCTTCATACATCGAGATGAAGTCGCAAAGAGAGCGAATTTAGCACAAGAAGTCTCGACTTCAAAATAAGAAAAGGACTGAGCACAATTTGAATACATGATGTTCAAATAACTCGGATTGCAAAATGGTAAAAACCACGGAAAGACAACAAACTCTTGATGTTATCCATGAACAAAGGCTTAGAGATCCAACATTACAGCCACACAACTGCCCTTCAACAAAGAACAAAGTGTAGTTTTAGTTGTTAATTCTAAACAGAGATGGTAATCATTTTCAGATGTTGTTAAACTCTTCCGATTCGAAAACATTTTATGCATCAAAGGCAAAGTTTAAAAAAATGTGAACAATGGAGGAAATCAACAGGGCATTCATTGGGGTGTGCTGACTGCCGTGGGAAGCAAGGAGCTGATGTTTTGGGCAGCTATTTTGCTCCGACGAAGGGCCGATGACCGAAATTTCAGCTTCCCACCAGCAGCCAGCAAACTCATTACTCAATCAACATCCTGTTGATTTCATCCATTGTTCTACCTGTCCACTGATGCACGTCAACACTAACCTTCATCAAGACAACAAGTTATTCATGATAAAATTTGATTCGAGGGAATATTTATTTATTACCCTTGCAAATATAGTGGAAGTTTAAACTCCCCCACCGCCCTTCCCCTCTCCATACACAACGTAAATGCCTCGGTCTTAAATTTACCCCCCACTTATCCCCCCCGAACACCTTGTACCCACTCCTCCCCCATATTAATGTGCATTGGAAAGCTGAGTTCAAGATTCAACAGCAGCACCAAAACATCCTCTGCGATTATTAAAACTCAAGTCAACCAAAGTACAATCTCCAATAACAAAGCAGAGTACCTCTTATGTTGGGAAGTACTTGGTAGGTTGGGAATTACCATCAGTAGATTGGAATAAACTTTTTGTGGGGGAAAAAAAGATCATTATTGACACAAAAACTTTAATAAAAATACAAGTTATTATATTTAAGGTATAGCTACCAATTTGTGTTTGTGTAGTTTGAGGACTTTTTTGTTTGTAACAAGGACACATGGATAGGGAAAAGTCGTCCTGTTCGTGCTATGGTTGGAGACAGCGTTGTAACCTCACGTGGCCAGAGAGTGAGGATGTCCTGTCCCATGTCTCCTATGTCAAACCGAGTAGGGCCAATATGGCTTGTTCCCTCCCACCAACAAAGGGAAACGGCAGCTGTTGTGATTGGTGGGGTGTCTCAGCCGGTGACTGGCCCCTTGTGGCTAGGGTGGAGACTTACAGTAGGGGCAGTTTGAAGGGAGTGCCAGGCACTCAATTATGTTCTGACAGATAGAGTTGGGTCTTTGTGTGGGACACGGCATGTTTTCCTCTTGGTGCTGGACTATTACACCATGGGGCAAAACACTGCCTGTTATCCGTTGCTAGATTACCAGTTCCCTCGTGGGGCCAACTCTGCTGCACTGCCATGCCGAATTGCCTGCTCTTTCCCTCATTCCCCGATTCTGTGTGAATGGCATGTCGTGCATGTTGAAGCCCTCGGGGGATTAGTTATTTCGCTGTTTGCACAAGTTATCACGTTTATTCAATCCATCTTCATACGGAGTTTCCTGTTCATTTTAGTCTTGTGGTTATTCAATTATTAATTAATTTCACAAGCCTGTGTGGACATCCCACCTGCCATCTTCCCCTTGCCAACAATTTGGATTTGTTGAGAACCACTGGGGGGATTAAATTTGGTTAATTTCACAAATTAATAACTGACATGATATACACCTCCTTCAGAGTGAAAAGCACATTCTCCACTTAGGCGTGTTTTACGCGAAATTACTTTAAGGATGGTCGTTCTCGGAGGTAGTCTCCCTGCCAGCTGCGGTTGTGGCAGTTGTTGAATGAGTCAATGTGGGCATCGTACATGCGACATCATTAACCTTCAACAGTTATTCCACACCATAGCGATTCCATGTCCAAATTTTTATGCCGTCAATATCTATATTATAAAAGGAGCCGTGTCTGTCTGTCTGTCTGTCTGTTTGTTTTGTTAGAACTTGAGAACGGATTAACGGATTGCAATGGCCCTAACGACAGTAGATTCAGGGAACTCCCAGGAAGGTTTGTGGTAGAAATAAAGAAAAAGAAAACGAAAACGACACTCTTCGACGTCGACCGATGTGCGATACGTCGACCGACGTCGATCCCAATATCCAATCCAAAAGCCCATATTATTACATCATTATAATACTTGGACCAAGTTTGATTTAAATCCATTCAGCTGTTCTCATGTTATCACATTTTTACCTGACATGACCTCTAAGCTTTGACCTTTTGACCCCAAAATTTAATCAGTTCATGTTTACATCATTCAATACATACCTGCACCAAGTTTAAATTTAAATCCTTTCATCTGTTCATAAATTATCACATTTTTACCTGATATGACCTTTGACCTTTGACCTCTTGATGCCGTAATCCAATCAGTTCATCCTTGCATCATATATACTTATACCAAATAAGCTCAAAATCCCATCACTTATTCACAAGTTGGCATGGCAACATAAATTTTACTTCCCATGATCTCAGACCTTTGACCTCTTGACTCCAAAATCGAATCAGCTCATCTTCGCATCATATATATATTTTCTTATAGCAAGTTTGTTCACAATCCCATCACTGGTTCATGAGTTGACGCGGCAACATAGCTTTTACTTAACATGACCTCTGACCTTTGGCCTATGACCTCATAAACCCAATATCTAATCAGTTCATCTTTACCTCATTATACATACCTGCGCCAAGTTTGACAGAGATCCCTTCAGCAGTTCTTAAGTTATTGTGGTAACAAAGTAATTGTAACTTAACATGACCTTTGATCTTTGACCTCTTGACCCCAAAATCGAATCAGTTTATCTTTGCATCATAATATATAATTTTACCAAATTTGGTGAATCCCATGACTGGTTCACAAGTCAGCTCAATAACAGAATTTTTATCTGACGGGACGTCTGACATTTGACCTTTTCACACCTAAATCTAATCAGTTCATCTTTACTTCATTATACATACCTGCACCAAGTTTGGCCAATATCCTTTCAGCCGTTCTCAAGTTATCGCGGTAACGAAAACCTATCACAGACAGACGGACGGACAACCTGAAAACATAATGCCTCCGGCGACTTCGTCGGCAGAGGCATAAAAAGGAAGGTTTGCGTATGGATGGGTACGTGGGCACACGTGGCAACACTGCAAATGCCAACTTGCGACACGCTGGTTATCTCTGCACGGAGGGCAGGATCTCCAGGGAATCCTTTTTTGTTCTTGCCCCATAGACTAGTCATCACAGTTATGCCGAGGAAACGGAAAACCCTGTTGTTTTTAGGATTTACACAAAGGCAAAGGCAAAGGCAAAGACGAGGAGACCTTAGAGTTTGTTTCTTGGCATGGCCGTGCCTAATACGTATCCCAAACAGTTTGATCAAAAGAAAGCAGAGAGAGGGAGGACGATAAATTGTTTTTATTTTGATCTTCCTCTTCATGTGTTGTTGTATATTATTCGCAATTCAGCATGTGAAAAGGTTGTGATGAATATCCCATTAACATTCTCCTCTCCTCACTCCCTGGGTGTATAGCTAGGCCGCCATTGATACCAATGCCTAATTTGATTTTTTCCTCATTAACAAAATCTATTTATTTATTTGCAATTACACAAAGATTGGCTTTCTCCTCAGCGAAGCGGCAGGTCTTATATTCTAGTAATTATAAATTAAACCCAACATTAACAGGGTTTTAAAGAAGCACGATAGCTGTGATGCCTAATTACAGCTGGTTATGGCAGAAGTTTCAAATTTTACCTTGGTGCTGGCGATAACTCGACTACTCGCCCCTGAAAGACCATTGGATCTTAAACGTCCAGCAGCCATTATGGCTAACAGATGACCCCCTAGCTGAACATCCCATCACAAAAAAGCGCGTGTGTTAATGCAATGCCATGCCTGCGATGCACCAATCCAACGGTTTAGAGTCAGGTGGAGCATCAAACTTTGACTAGACAGCTCAAAGGCAAGAGTGTACTAACTCGACATCATATTGTCAAAATTATGCATTTTCTACAATTTAAGGTAACCACAAAAAGATGCCATAAATCTTCACTTTTTAAAAAGAGGACACCAATCATGTAGGATCTAAATGAGAGTGCAGTGTGAACAAATTGAAAAGAGTGAAGTGAAGCAGTTGGGCAAAGTCAGCAAAGAAAAACCACATCAAGGTAAGTAGGTGGAGGTAACTGCATGAAGACAGAAAGGACAACGTCAAAAACAAAACAAAAACATGTCGGGATAGGAGACAACATGAAATGGCAATATGTTTCAGTCTTGAGGGACTGGACGGAAAAGCACAACAGAGCAGACTCGGGAGAGAAATTCCAGAGATGATAGAAAAGGTTACAAAGGGCAGAGGATAGATAAAGCTTGCAGGAAGTCAGAATGTACTTACCAACTGAAGAATGAGAGTATCTGATTAAGATTATGGGGGTGCGAAGATCAGAGTGGATGAAAAAGAAAGCCAAATTGAAAGAATTATGAGATATTTTGAGAAAAATATAAACACCAGAAGAAAAGCTTCTGTGTGTCAGCCTACTTGCCTTAAGATAAAAACGAGTAAGCAATTTTGAGAAATTGTAATTGGGAGGAGGCGAAGGATAATTGGAACTAGACGAGCAGAGAAGTTTACAGTCAAAGGTTCAGGTTATGCTGTACTAGGCCAAAAGAGGGAAGTAATAGAGGACTGTACTTCATGGCACTGGCAGATAAATTCCCTGTACATACAGCATTTAAATCTAATATAAAGGTCATTCCAAGGCTGTGACTGGCCCTAAAAGACAGCCTTGGCAGCCAGTTTGGGGAAATAGTAAGTTCAACACAAGTTGTGGATAATTGGAAGATAAAAGATCTGCAAAAAATAGCACCTCTTCTAATGTTTGGTTACAGCAGGAAATTGGGAGAGTGGATTGATAATTTTGGAATAATGGATTGAGAATCTGTCACTTGGAGCACTAAAACTGCAGCTGGTTAGATAATTTATTTCTCACCTGCACCCCACCCCGTCCCCACATCTGCAGACAGCGAAGCATCCACAGCCTACTTGTTGCACGGGTGAGAAAATGTCTGGCTATTCAATGGTCCAAGACGCTAAAACAGGGGAGGAGGGCAGCCCGCAAAGCATCGGGCAACGCAGAGTGCCATGCCAAACAATACAATTCGTGTGTGCAAGGAAGGTATCTGTCAGTCTAGCAAGGTGAGGAGCAGGCCACAGACAGTATCAAAAGTTGGACGATGCTCAACCTGTACTGTGGTTTTAAGTTCACGACATCAACCGATTGCTGATAAAGCAACAGCAAGCATAACTCGAGTGGAGTCGTCAGGAGTGGATCCCGAAATCATGACCCGAGGTGAAAAAAAGAAAAAAAAGAGCACAAGACAGCAGTTAAAGTCCACAGTGATGATTAAGTTTCTTGAAGATGAAAAGCAAATTGACAAGTATGAATGGAATAAACTTGACATCCTCCTTCTGGATCAGGGCAAGTTTTGCAACTTTCCACAATAACGGCTATCAGAGGATATATAAAAAATAGCAGAAAGAAGAGCAAACAAAGATAAAAAAGAGGCAGATGGAATGACCTAGTGGATCAATTGTTCAAGTTCTCTGGACAGTTGAATTAGACTGGTGGAAAAATGTTCAAATTCCACTTCAGGGGGTACGGAATGTTAGGAGCAGGCATCCATGTCAGCTAGTTAATATGACCCATACTGAACATATTTCAGGTGGATGCCCATTGATTTGGGCCTTTTAAATTTTTTTATACCAAAAACAAAATGGCCGGACAAATAGAAAATGTATAACTTAGAAAATGTCTGATAACTTCAGTTGTACTGAAGCTGTGGTTCTGAAATTTGACATATATCATCGCAGCAATACCAGTAAAGTGTCCAAGAAGTATTAGGCCATTCCATAACGAATTGATAAAGTTATATACAGATCAGTCACAAAAATGTACAAAAAATCTCAAAGCTGAACTCTGTTAATTTTCAAATCACGCGACTTATCTTGACTTTTACTGTGGGTATGTTTGTGTAGTTTGGTATATTTTACTCCAGTGATACCAGTAAGATGTCCTGCAAATATCATGCCAAACTATACATATTTGATAAAGTTATGTGCATATTTATATACAATAGTCAGATTTGACTATTAAGAAAAATATGTTAACCTTTACCAAAAATATGGTTCTGAAATGTTGCATTTGTATCTCATTGATACCTATGAATTGTTCTAAATATATGAATTGTCCTAAATATATTGATGCAAAGATATTATGTTTTAATCACATGTTAAAATCATTTATTATACTAGGACGTGCCCGTACGTGGGTGCCCGTTCCTTGCCAAAAAAAAAAAAAAAAAATGTCCGCCCATGCATGCATGGGCGTGCCCATGGGCCCATGGGCGTGCCCGTAAGTGCGTGATGTGACCGTACAATGAATGTATCGTCCCGACGCCGCAGCTCGGATGGCGCTGCAGTTAATCGGGGCTGTATCGGCAGAGTTATTATAAACGTGTACTACAATCGATCGTACCTTACAACAATCAACACAGATTGCAACGTCAAATAAATGAATACGCTCTCAAATGTGCCGTCCGAGGCAGCGTCTGCTCGCCACGTTCAGCATCAGTACGTCGTCACTATGACTATCCGTAAGTCCGGAAGTGACGTCCTCATTTGACTGTCCGGAAGGTCGCATATCGCAGTTACGATGAATCGCAAATTAGTTTTAATTAGTTTTAAAACATAGTTTAACGCCAACATAGCGCCAACATAGTTTGCCAACGTGAAATAAATGAATACGCTCTCAAATGTGCCGTCCGAGGCAGAGTCTGTTCGCCACGTTCGGCACACGTGATAGCTCGCTGCTCTCTGATTGGTTGAATCGTTTTTTGGACATAGCTCGGTAACTACTTGTCCGATTAATATGAAACCTTGAAAAGGCACATCCTCAGGTCCCCAGCAATATACCTGGCAAGTTTCAAGTATATCGGACCCGTGGTTGTCGAGAAACAGCGGTCAGAGACACACAGACACACACACATACACACACACATACACACACACATACACACAGAGATTACTGGAATTATATTTACTAGGACGTGCCCGTACGTGGGTGCCCGTTCCTTGCCAAAAAAAAAAAAAAAATGTCTTCGCCCATGCATGCATGGGCGTGCCCATGGGCCCATGGGCGTGCCCGTAAGTGCGTGATGTGACCGTACAATGAATGTATCGTCCCGACGCCGCAGCTCGGATGGCGCTGCAGTTAATCGGGCCTGTATCGGCAGAGTTATTATAAACGTGTACTACAATCGATCGTACCTTACAGCGTCTGCTCGCCACGTTCAGCATCAGTACGTCGTCACTATGACTATCCGTAAGTCCGGAAGTGACGTCCTCATTTGACTGTCCGGAAGGTCGCATATCGCAGTTACGATGAATCGCAAATTAGTTTTAATTAGTTTTAAAACATAGTTTAACGCCAACATAGCGCCAACATAGTTTGCCAACGTGAAATAAATGAATACGCTCTCAAATGTGCCGTCCGAGGCAGAGTCTGTTCGCCAAGTTCGGCACACGTGATAGCTCACTGCTCTCTGATTGGTTGAATCGTTTTTTGGACATAGCTCGGTAACTACTTCTCCGATTAATATGAAACCTTGAAAAGGCACATCCTCAGGTCCCCAGCAATATATCTGGCAAGTTTCAAGTATATCGGACCCGTGGTTGTCGAGAAACAGCGGTCACAGACACACAGACACACAGACACACATACACACAGAGATTACTGGAATTATAGATAGATTATATAATAAATTATTTTAGCATAATGTGATTTTAGCATATGTGTTTAAAACATAATTTCACCAAATCATTAGGCGTTAAACCTCTCACAAACTTGAAACTCATTATGGAAAGATTCACGTATTTTCTGTTCGTATCCACCATGTTGGGCGCGGCCGGAAGTGCCTCGTTATCAGGTCAGCTTCACTTCCGGTGTTTCCGCTTCCATTCAGCGTCAGTGTTGCCTGATGTTCAGACCGATGACCGATGTTTGAGATGAACTTCAGCTTTTCACCAGCTATACAGGTGCAGCATTGATCTTTTTTGGCTTGAACACGGACATCTTTGCGACGGGAAAACGCTGATTGAAATGTTTGATACCTACAGCCCGCAGTCCGGCTATCGTGAAGTCGGGCTGCACAAATTTCAATTTTTTATAGGATTCGACATTACGGCAGTAATGGGACGGCACGGTCGGGACGCCACGTAAAAATGCCGGCAGAAACTGGCTATCATATTATGCAATTTCTGATGTTTGCAGGATGTGGTGAACTGAGTTGAGCTTCAACATGGAATCCAAGGTAAAATGCCAGAGCCAAAAGCGGAGTTCTGACACAAGTACTGACTGGACCCTCTGCATCTTCTGTCAAAACAGAGACCCAAAGAAACCAACGAGAAACCTCGGAGACGCCGGAATTCAAAGAGTCCGTGAAGCCGCTGCAGAGCGCAAGAAGTACAATGACTCTAAGAACTGGCACACTGTTGAAAGAATTCAAAACATTGACTTTAAGGAAATCACAAAACAGACTGAAGTCCTGAATCACAAAGACTGCTATTCGACGTTTACAAGTTCGTTCAAAATAACTCGACTCAGGAAAAAATATGAAAGCACTCTTGCCACCTCAAGCAGTGCACCTGAGACAAGTTCACCACCGAGACCATCTCTACGCAGTAAACTGTCCATTATGGACACTGATTTGTGCTTTTTCTGCCAAGAGAAAAGTTGCACACAAACGTATTTGGTCGCTACCTTTGATGTTCTGACAAAATTCTCCAAGGAGCTCAAACAGACCCTGTGTTGCGGTGTCGCCTGGCAGGAGTAAGTGATCTCGTGGCTGCTGATGCCAGGTATCATCTTAAGTGTTATGTACAGTTCAATAGAAAAGCATCGAAATCTAGTACAAGCACAACTCAAACGTCCAGAGATATCTGCTTTGAGAAAGTCGCATCTGAAGTATCGACTGGACTGGCCCGAGGTGAAATCTATACGCTTCTAGACGTTTGGGAAAGGTACAGGTCTTTGCTCAGCGAATTCGGCATTGACGCTGGACCATACCGGGACAATAAATCCCGCCTCAAAGAGAAACTACACCGACTTCTTCCAGGACAGATCAACTTTGTACCTCAACTCGATCCACATCAACCACAATTGTTGTTTTCCACACTGTCATCTAAGATCGCTGTTCAGACACAGAAAAGGCGTTCGGATGAAATGGAGACAAAGAGAAATATGGATGATCTTAGGCCAACCCAGTTCTCGCGCTCAGAGACAGAAGAGTTGTTGACCTTGCATCACTGCGCGTTACGCATTAGAGGTGACATCAGTTCTCGTCCAGGCCTAAATAATTGCACGTCAGTTAGTAAGGAGAGTGCCGAAAAGATTGTACCGGAGAGCTTGTTTCTATTCCTCAGTATTTTGCTGTCTGGGGAAGTGGACGGACAGGCTGACGATAAATTTGTGAAGCGAACTGCTTTGAGCATAAGTCAAGACCTAGTCTACGCAGTGTCGAAGCACAAAACGCTCACACCAAAACACGTTGGACTTGGCCTAGCAATTCATCAGGCAACACGTTCAAAATCGTTGATTGAACTCATCCATCACGCAGGACACTGTCCCAGCTATGACCAGATACGTAGACTGGACACAACTCTTGGAGTTCAAAATCTGCAACACTTCGCAGATTGCAACAATACTCCTGTCCCTTCAAATATATCATCCAACAAGTTTTGCCAATACGCTGCTGATAACATCGACATTATCGAAGAAACGTTAGATGGTATGGGGACGTTTCATGCGACGCAGATGGTAGTTTACCAGAGAGGGACCCCTCAACATCAGCAACAGGAAGTACTTCCTCTTGGAAAGTCAAGGTCCTTGAAGGTCCCTCCCGAACTTCATCGTTTGGAGAAAGTCACTCGCCAATCTTCTCGAGAAGATCCTAAATTCACAGCCACCTTGAATGAGACGATGTTTACCCCAGATGATCAGGTGTCTGACGAAGCTTCTGCCCGAGATATGGCCTGGATTCTCTCTCGCATCTATGGCTCTAACAGTGACGATGTGCCAGCGTGGACCGGGTTCAACCAAGTTACAACACAAGACAAACACGAGCTCTGCACAATCGGGTATTTGCCGCTCCTCAACGCCCCGGCCCACGAGAACGACACGCTGTGGACAGTTATGATGCGATGCCTGAGGATTTCCAACATTATAAATCCTGGCCAGTCCACAGTCATTACTCTGGACCAGCAGCTGTACTGCAAGGCCAAGGAAATACAGTGGGCAAACAGTAATGAATGCAAAACGATATTCTTGCGACTTGGGGGGTTCCACATTGTCAAGAATTTCATGTGTGTGATTGGAAATCATTTTGCAGACTCTGGTCTTACGGAGGTGTGGGCGGAGAGTTCCATTTTTGGAGAGAATACAGCTCAAAATAACATGCAGGCCAAATCGTACAACCGGGCTATTCGTGCACACAAGCTAACATTTGAAGCTGTTTGGAAAACACTCTGGCCGACATTCATCGTATGGGCTAAAGATCACCAAGTAGAAGAAGTTGAGCTCCAAACATTATCAGTCCACGTCGTAGAAGCTTTGGAAGCACACAATGAGCGAGATGTGACCAGCAACAAAGTCAAAGCACTGAAAGACGCAGTTCAGCACTCCAGAATAACAAGACTGTTGGACGACTTCCAAGAGACACAACCACCCACTACCAGATTTTGGGTGACGTACATCAAAATGATCTCCATCTTGTTGCTGTTCCTGCGTGCAGAGAGAACTGGAAATTGGAACCTACATAAATCGTCCTTTGCTGCAATGTTACCCTGGTTTGCTCAGTATGACCACGCAAACTACACTCGCTGGGGGGCAGTTTATCTTGCTGACATTATGATCCTTGAAACAAGCCACCCCGATGTTCACCAGGAGTTCATGAATGGAAATTTTGTGGTCAAGACAACCAATAACACATTCAATCAGCTATCGACGGATCAAGCCTTAGAGCACGTCAACAAAGTCGGCAAAGTTGCCGGTGGTCTTGTAGGAATAACGAGATCAGAAGGAGCAAGAGATCAATGGTGCCTCACATTCAACGAACGGAGCAGAATAGTAGACGACACAAGCGCCATGTTGGACATGCATGCTACAGATGAAGACTACAACCCTTCTTATGTAAAAGAAGCCGGACCCTCAAGACTAAAGCGGGACAAGGAAGATGTTCAGAAGATTGTCGACCAACTGAAGAAATTCGGCATTTTTCAACACCAAAATCTAGCTGTCGTTAGCCTGGCCACTCGAGATGTAGCTTCTCCTCAAATAACGGAATGTCTTCTGACAGCACATGCACAAGGGCAAGACAAATTGAAAGAATTTGTGGGCTTACGTCTCATCACGAAAAAAGTGGGATTCCATGACAAGCTCAGACAGTCGAAAAGCCTGACGCTGAAAAGCATGTATCAGGTCCAGAACAAAAATTCGACTCTGAAACAAAAACTCGTCAAAGCAGACCGTAACCTCTTTCAACGCTTGCTTGTTTCAAAAGAAGCTGGACGCGAGGTGGACCTGAAGGAAATCCTCAGCCATGAACTTTCGCCAGTTCCTCTATCACTTGCAGACACATCCGGAGCAATGCGATCCACAAACAAAGCAGCTCTCGGAAATATCCTTCAGACAAGAACAACTGTAGAGAAAGAGCCGCCGACAGCAAATCTGAAAACGTGTGTAATCATCGATGGCCAGGCACTTGTTCAAGCAATCGGCAAACCTGCAAATGCCCACAATTTTGGACAACTCGCAGACCGGTTCGTAGCCTCTGTCTTCAGTCACTTCAGTGACACTTGCTCCAGAGTTGACGTTGTGTTTGATAGGTATGAAGCACATACCATCAAGGACACCACTCGGATTTTACGGACCGGGAAAACCCGGCCAATACGTCGCAAAGTGGACAACAGGGATGTGCCATTACCCGTCAACTGGAGGCAATTTATTGACCTCCCAGAAAACAAGCAAGACCTGGAACACTTTTTGAGCATGGAGCTCATTCGTCAAGCAAGGTCGACTCAACCAAATCGTGAAGTCGTGACATCTGGCGGATTCCATGACCGACCGGCGGTTGAGTCATCCCGTGGAACGGACGTCAACTCCCTCAAATCAAACCACGATGAAGCTGATACCAGAATATTGTTACACGCCAAGTCTGTGACAGATCTTGGGTTTGAGCGTCTGATCATTTGTTCCAGGGACACAGACGTCCTTGTTCTCCTCGTTCACTTTGCCAGTGACTTATCTGGAGAGCTTTGGTTGCAAACGGGAACAGCGAAGCAACGGAGCTTTGTTGCTGTGCACGCTGTAGACCTTGATCCAGCTCCCCGCCACAATCTTCCAGCATTCCATGCCCTCTCGGGCTGCGACACAGTCAGTCAATTTTGTGGCATTGGCAAAACAATAGCATGGAAAACGTTCATCAAGAACTGTCCCTTATTGGACGGGCTCGGACGCGGCACACTTACTGAAAGAACACTGACAGATGTAGAGAGCTTCATCTGCAGACTGTATTCAAACAATGATAACAACACAAACATCAATGACGTGCGTTTCAAAATGTTCCTCAAAGGTCACAAAGAACCAGAGAAGTTGCCACCAACCCGATCTTCTCTGAAGCTGCATATCAAGCGAGCACACCATCAGTGTACAATTTGGCTCTCTTCACTGATCGCACAACCAGATATATCTTCCCCGGTGGGAAATGGATGGAACAAGGACGGTACAACTGGAAATATACTTCCTCATTTGATGAGTGATAAACCATTTCCAGAGGTTTACCTCAAGCTTACACAATGCCAGTGTAAGAATTGCGAATCTCACAGATGCAGTTGTCGTCTTAAGGAGCTAAGATGTACCGCTGGTTGTGGTTGCGCTGACGGAACGTGTCGGAATCCTTTGAACAGTGCCCAAGATGACTTGGACTACACCACCGAAGACTGATGTTAATATTATCCCAACACAGTTTTTTTTTGAAATCAAACGAACTTCATCAAAGTATGTCCGTACATTTGTACAAGCTCAATATAATGCATCAAGATGTAATTTTCTTAGATTTTCAGAGCATTTTTTCATGTTTGTCTCTCCATAGGGAAAGAAATAGATAAAATATCACTTAGATCGTTTGAGGAAGATGTGTGTATTATTATAATATGTCCAAATACAGCAAATTTCATTGTTATCCTGTATAAATACAAAGTTGTGTAATTTTATTACAATCCGGAGTTTTCAGAGTTTTCGATAATGGCGGCCACTTTGTTTTGGCTGTATAATATTTAAAAAGGCCAAATTTGATGGGCATCCACTTGAAATATGTTCACTATGAACCACTTTAACAGTCTGACATGGATGCCAGCTCCTAACATTCCGTACTCCCTAAAGTGATTTCTAGGCCCCTTTTCAGATTTTGCCTCTAGTCTAAATGAGGATGTTCCAAAATTAGCCAGGAACATGTCTACCTCGACAGGCAAAAAGCTCACTAGTTCAAGAAAGCACAACTACGATGGGAATAGAAAAATAAAGAAAAGTGGAGGATGTGGGATTTTGGACAACAAGGTGTTCAGACAGAGTAATGTGAAGGATTACAAATATGGGATGAAGTCCAGATGGTTGAAAGTTAAAAACGGAACCAAATAAAGGGGAAAAAATATTGAGAAAATGAAGGAATACAACAACAACAACAACAACAACAGGCATTTTAAGGCCATTTTCCCTGCTAGAGCGGGGGTTAGCCTTGCGGTCCCCATGACAATCTTCTCATTTTGCCCTATTTTCTGCATCTCCCCTTGTTAACCCCCTTGCCCGCATTTCTTCTTCCACCACCTTTAGCCAAGTCTTTCTCGGTCTTCCCCGTCCTCTACTTCCTTCTACATTCATTTCCATCACTCTTCTCAACCAGTCACTTTCATCCTTCCTCAACACATGACCAAACCATCTCAACCTGTTTCTCTTCACAGCATCCATCACAGGCTCTATTCCCATCATCTTTCGCAATTCATCATTTGTCTTCCTCTCTCCCAATGATAAAACGAGAAAATGAAGGAATAGCAAGATTATTTGGGTTGTTGGCAAAGGATAATTGGGAGAATGGGAGTGGTAATTGGGAGGATGGTAGAGGTAATTGGGAGGATGGGAGTGCCAATTGGGAGAATGGGAGCGGTAATTAGGAGGTGGTGAGGGGTAATTGGAAAGTGGCGAGGGGTAATTGGGAGGTGGCGGGGGGTAATTGGGAGGTGGCGAGGGGTAATTGGGAGGTGGCGAGGGGTAATTGGGAGAATGGGAGCAGTAATTGGGAGGTGGCGGGGGGTAATTGGGAGAATGGGAGTGGTAAATGGGAGGTGGCGAGGGGTAATTTGGAGAATGGGAGTGGCAAATGGGAAGTGAAAAGGGGTAAATAGGAGGTGGTGAGGGGTAAGTGGGAGAATGGGAGCTGCAATTGGGAGGTGGCGAGGGCTAATTGGGAGAATGGGAGCGGTAAATGGGAGGTGGCGAGGGGTAATTTGGAGAATGTGAGTGGCAAATGGGAAGTGAAAAGGGGTAAATGGGAGGTGGCGAGGGGTAATTGGGAGAATGGGAGCTGCAATTGGGAGGTGGCGAGGGGTAATTTGGGAAGTGGCGAGGGGTAATTGGGAGGTGGCGAGAGCTAATTGGGAGAATGGGAGCAGTGATTGGGAGGTGGCGAGGGCTAATTGGGAGAATGGGAGCAGTAATTGGGAGGTGGCGAGGGGTAATTGGGAGGATGTGAACGGTAAATGGGAGGTGGCGAGGGGTAATTTGGAGAATGGGAGTGGCAAATGGGAAGTGAAAAGGGGTAAATGGGAGGTGGTGAGGGGTAAGTGGGAGAATGCAAGGGGTAGGTGGACGAAGGCAAAGGGTAAGTGGAAGAAGGCAAGGGGCAAGTGGGAGAAGGCAAGGGGTAAGTGGGAGAAGGAAAAGGGTAAGTGGAAGGCAAGGGGCAAGTGTGAGAAGGCAAGGGGTAAGTGGGAGAAGGCAAGGGGTAAGTGGGAGAAGGCAAGGGGTAAGAGGGAGAAGGCAAGGGGTAAGTGGGAGAAGGGAAAGGGTAAGTGGAAGAAGGCATGGGGCAAGTGGGAGAAGGCAAGGGGTAAGTGGGAGAAGGGAAAGGGTAAGTGGAAGAAGGCAAGGGGCAAGTGGGAGAAGGCAAGGGGTAAGTGGGAGAAGGCACGGGGTAAGTGGGAGAAGGCGAGAGGAAAGTGGGAGAAGGCAAGGGGTTATATGGAGGAGAGGCAAAAGAGGGATTTATGTGTGTGACAACGAAAAGGAATGGAAAGGGAAAGTTTGTTTATGTAAAATGTAGAATATAACAACACTGTTTCATTGTATGGAGACTCAAAAAAACTTCAATCATAATTGTAATCAACTTTGAAAAGCAGCTGAAAATAAATACTGTGCTACCTTCCGGATTGGCTGCAAGTCTAAATTTCAGAAAAGGCCCAAGAGATAACAGGAAGTATCCATGGCTGAAAAAAAACAAGTTATGTTCCACTCCATAATGACATTCTGCCAGGAGGAAAACTGGGAAGTTTCTCGGTTTTGGAAAGAATTAGCAGCACAAAATCCATGTGCCGGAGATTCAGTGATACACCCACAACTTCCTGCTCTGCAGTGGAATCGAGAAAGGACAGTGGTCACTTATCAAGGATCAAGGCAACATTATTTTAGGACATAACAAAAGGTGGAAGAACATGGCTAAATGTATTTAAGCACTAAAAACTGTAAACACCATTGATGATTTGGACGACAAAGATTCAAAGTGCATCAGCAAACAAGCAATGCTCATCATCCTTTCCAAATTGCAAGTCAAACCACATTAAATTGGAGGAAGCATGCAAGATGCCGCAAAACGGGAGAATTTGGCACCTGCTTTTTGCCACAACTGTTTGATAATTTACCAAGACCTATTACAAACCATAAGTGAAAAGTTACACCACCTTCCCTCGCACACCCACACCATCCCCTGAAACATTTTCCACATCGAAGGGACGATCAATCAAATGGAGCACGCAATGCAAGCTAAAAACTTCCTTCCATTGCCTTGAGACTACAGTTTCTGTTTTTCCTGGTTGTGGTCGCTTCTTTTGGTCCTGTGTAATCTGCTTCCAAATAGATAGATTATTGCTCTGGATTTATCTGGGCTGACCTCCATTTTGTTATCCGTTTGTGTCGATTGCTCATTTTATTGAGTGCCGCTCCTGTGTATTTTTATGTGCTCATTCTATCTATTTAGATCCTCGATCTCAGGCTCGGATAGTTTTGGGCCTATCAGTTTTTTTCCTTTTTACAACCATTTCCCATATCCAGTCGCCATGTGTCCATCCATCATCTATGTCCCATTATTCACCATCCTCCCTATAATTCCTTCATGCCTGGTGTTGGCTTAGCGGTTAGGGTGCCGGCTTGGGATCCTAGGATCCTGGGTTCGAATCCCGGTCGATCGCTGAATTAACGCCAGGGGGGTTGACTCAGCCTGTCATCCTTCCGAGGTCGGCAAATTTAGTACCAGCTTGCTGGGATGAATGATCACGGTGTGTACCCCGGTTTAGAATAGGTACACCGTATCCCTGCGCATCGTAAGAGGCGACCAAGGGTTGGCGTCAGGAAGGGCATCCGGCCATAAAAACATTGCCTCAAACAGGGAACCATGATTGTCATGGGGCCTGCAAGGCTAACCCCCGCTCTAGCGGGGAAAATGGCCTTAAAAACTATCATTCATTTATTATTCTCCCTATAATTCCTTCCTTATACCGTCTGTTTAATGCAAAAAAAAACTGCAAGATAAAAAGGTTCAATCTTCCCACATATTTGCTTCCAAACACCTTTTTCCATCTCTGGATGTCTCGAAAACTCTTGCCTCATCCACAATAACGTTCAGATAGCGATGTCTTTCTTGGTGACTTTAATCGCCATTGCCATCCCAATCCTGATGTCTGTCTTTGTCTCTCCACCCTTGGAATCCTGAAATCCAACCATTTTTGTCGTGTGTGGGACTACGGAGACAAATTCCCCCCCGGCATTCCCACACGTAATCTCCACACCTGGGTTTCCCTTCATTCGCTCCAGCCTCTCCCACACCGGCCCCTGCTCGGCATCTCCCAATTGAATGTCAATCCACTTGCTTCTTCCGTCCCCTCCTTGCTTCCTCCGCGCCCCTCTCTCGTCTCTCCCTGCGTCCTGGCTCCTCTGTCCCCTTCCCCCATTCCCCACCCACCCGCATCCTGGTCCATCTCTCCTCTCCCTAGCGTCCCAGTTCCCTCTCGAAAATAAGCCTCCATGGCCATTTGTTCAACAGCATTTGCCAAGGAAAAGAACGGGATGATAAGCGGGGATACTGCGCATTCAATTTTCCGTGGGAAGGTGGGAATTTGCACGCCTCGGTATTTAAACATCCAAGTGTTTTGGGAAAATAAATCCATTTCCTCGGGGCACGGACCAAAATATGGAGCAGCTGGAAACAGAAAATCATTCAAAACACATCATGAAGAAATGTAATCATAATACAGGAAATCTACAGTTCTGTTGATCAGCCCTTTCAGCTTGGGAAAAGGAAGTTATATTTTGCACACTTAAAAGGACGCACAAATGCCACACTTGTGTAGTTATTTGCACAGCTAGAGCTGATGCAACAAATAGATTGGAATGCTTGTGGAGGAGTAAAGCTTTTTTCCATAAGAGGTTTAAATGAGCGACACTGAGCCAGCGAGGCGAGTAAATTCCTCCCACCTCTGAAGCTGTTCTTCAAGCTCTTGCACGCGTCTTAAATGATCCTGGGCACTCTGGATTTCCACCTTCTGTCTGTTGATTATCTCCCGGTACTTGGACAGCTCCTCTTCTGTGCGGAGGCGTTCTTCCTCCAGACAGTGCACCTTCAGGCAAAAAGAGGCATTTATTTGGAGTTTTCAAAGCTACAGATTTCCTCATACAGTCATACACACATATATGTGAAGTCCAGCAGGATTTAAGATTTACCTTTGTGCGAAGGGTACGCAATTCATCCACACCTTCCAGGAAATTCCTCTTGAGGTACTCCAACTCCATGATCTTGGAACCTTGGAGCTGCACAATATGGTTCATCAGGTAAGCTAATTACAGTTGTCAATTACGAGCAAATAACTCATCCTTACTGACGGGATAATTTCGTCATATTTTAGTATGACTTGTATTACCCACACCCACCAGGAACGGCGCTATGTCATACATATTTACCCTGCACGAAGCGAAAAGCAGGGTGAAGCACTCGGTTATAGACGTGTGGCGTACGTGCGTGCATTTTTAAAATTCATTTTCTCGGCAACCGTTGATCCGAATGGCATGAAATTTTATCATAGGAGTGCCTCCGCCTGTAGAATTTTTTATTCATAATTATGACGTCATAGGTCACGTAGTACGGACGCCATCTTGGAAAAACGCTACACCTCTATATCTCCCAAACCACTCGATGAAAAAAAATTTAAACATGGCTCATTGTGAAGTACTCCCCTTGGGGAATAAGGTATGTTGATGATTATGTCATCGGTGCCTTCATCATGACGTCATAATTCGACAAGTACAATGCTTGATCTGTTCTGTATGACCAAAAAAATTCCTCTGCACCTGTTAGTCCGATGGACACAAAATTTTCAGAATATGGGAGGCTCCTCCTGTCAAAATTTTTTTATGATAATTATGACGGCATCGGTCAGGTGGTACAGGCGCCATCTTGGAAAATCGAAAAACGTTGCACCTCTATATCTCCAAAACCGCTCCATGGGAAAAATTTAAACACGGCTCATTGTCAAGTACTCCCCTTAGGGAATAAGATATGTTAATGATGATGTTATCGGTACCTTAATTATGACGTCATAATTCGACAAGTACAATGCTTGATTCGATCAGTATGAATTTTTTTTCCTCTGCAATTCTTGGTCCGATTGACACAAAATTTTTACCATAGGAGGGCCCCTCCTTTAGAATATTTTAGTGATAATTATGATGTTATAGGTCTCATGGAACAGGTGCCATCTTGGAAAAACTTCACACCTCTATATCTCTGAAACCGCTCCATGGAAAAAATTGAGACCTGGCTCATTGTCAACTACTCAATAGGAGATGTTAATGATGATGTCATCGGTGCCTTCGTTATGATGTCATAATTCGACAAATACACTTATCCGATTATAATTTAAAAAAATTCCTAGCAACTGTTGGTCTGATGGACACAATATTTTCATCATAGGAGCGACTCCTCCTTTTAAATATTCCAATGATAATTATTACGTCATAGGTCATGTTGTGCAGGCGCCATCTTGGAAAAATCGAAAAATTTTGCACTTCTACATCTCCAAAACCGCTTTATGGAAAAAAATTGAAACATGGCTCATTGTAAAGAACTCCATATGGGGAATAGTTGTTAATGATGACATCATTGGTGCCATAATTATGACGTCATAATTTGACAGGGACAACGCATAGTCTGATCATTTTGAAATTTATTGAGCGTGATCTACGCAACAATTCTATTAGAGAATATAAATTTATGTCACGTGGTCTGGCAGCCATATTGGATCAAAGAAAAAAAAAAAAACCTTCAAAAACAAAAGAGTTCACTCGCACCAAGTTCAATGCGCAGGGTAAGTATTCGATGAATACCATCTAGTTCGATAGAGAGAATTGCCATCCTCCTCCACCCTCCGAACACAAATTTGTTTTACTGCCGAAAACTTCCCTGTGCACATCCTGGGTATATTTTCAACTCATTCTGTCCAACGGTTCAGGAGTACATGGATGTTCAAACATATAGTCAGGTTCACTATGTTTTTTCGTTCAAAATTTTGGTAGATTAGCAAAACTATACATTTTTGGAATATTCAGAGCATGAGGAATCCAAAAATTAATGTTTATATTTGCGTAGACACCTTTGCGAAAATGACACTCAGGACAGTGATGAAGATCTGTAAAAGCATATTCCTGAACGGTATAGACCTCGTAGATCCTGTGTATAGGACTTATAGTTCAATCTGATACTACCTATAGCTTCCTATAACAACCTATAACTTCAAAGGACTTGCAATATCATGTATTATATAATACAGTTATATCACAAATATAAAGACAATGGTTTTCAATTACCTTTGTTTGTTGCTTTTCTATAATCCTGAGCACTATTTTGAGGCCTTTATTGGATTCCTTGACCCAGAAAACATAGGATTAGCATATTTAATTAAGTCTCTAGGTTGACTAGAAGCCGAGATCGCGCAAAATATGTATTTTATGGCGGCCATTTTGAAAATCCAAAATGGCGGCCATGCAGGTGTCTGTGCAAATGCCAACATTGATTTTCAGATTCTCCATGCTCTGAAGATTCCAAAAATGTACAGGTTTGCTAATCCCAAAATTTTGAACGAAATTATATTTGTTAACATAGTGAACCTGACTGTCTAAATCACTGTCCTGAGTCATTTTCGCAAAGGTGTCTACGCAAATGTAAACATTAATTTTTGGATTCCTCATGCTCTGAATATTCCAAAAATGTATAGTTTTGCTAATCTACCAAAATTTTGAACGAAATTATATTTGTTAACATAGTGAACCTGACTAATACAAACACTTTTTAAGATTACACTATATCCAGAGGGCCAAATGGGTTTAACAGACATGGCGTGCTGTTAAAGGTTGGCTGCCAAAAATCATATCTATATATAATCAAGGAACAAAATGTATATGGACAACCTTGCCAACAAGCTACTGGAAAATCGATAGGAAGCCTCGAAACAAAATGACCCGATACGCAAATACCGCGCCTTTAGCGGTGATCAGCCATTATGGTTTATCCATGTTCCTTGAGCAATGATGAAGGAAAAACTTAATTCTAACAAACCAAATATATCACAAATAAATTGTTATTACTCCCTGAACCATTTACATCTCAATATCAAGTGATATTTTGGGGAAAAATATTAAAGAATTGTTCAAAATGTTCGCTCAATCCTGAATTTAATTGTTTTGTTTGTGAACGTAACATTAGAAGACGCATTTCTGTGGTGCTGTTTGTTATCACTTTCTGATTCACTGCTGCTGTCAAGGTGGCAGTGTAGTGGGCACGGCTGCACTTCTTTTTCGATCCCTGACAGCGGCAGCCTATATAACGGGCAATGTTCTTCTTCCCACATCAGCAGTTGTGTTGCAGCCCTTGGAGCAGCCACAGGAGATCGTCTGCTGCTGTGGCCAGGTCGGGTGTGTGGCTTGCACTGGCAGCAGCTTTCCATCACCCACGGCCCACCCAATGTCCTCACATGGTTCGACACTCGGTTTGCAAATGTGAGCACTTGTCCATTGCAGTCGCCAACGCCACATGTTTGAGATGTTGTTGGAATGCGTTCTCTTTGGGCAGCAGCAGCTTCAGCAGAGTTGACTTGTTGTTTCGGAACTTGTGAACTCGGAGCTTCCCAAGGTCTGAGCCCTCGAAGTTATCACCCTTGTTGGTATATACAGCGACCACAAGCTCCTTTGCCTGGTTGATTACATCTGCTGTGATCCGAGCGGGACCTTGATCTTCGTCTGCAAAGTCTTCCAATGCCGAGATGTCGATTATCTTGCTTCTGTATGAAGGCAGAGTAATTATGTGTGCTTCGTCTTTGCCCAAAATATGCCTCGATATTGAGATGTAAATGGTTCAGGGAGTAATAACAATTTATTTATGATATATTTGGTTTGTTAAAATTAAGTTTTTCCTTCATCATTGCTCAAGGAACATGGATAAACCACAATGGATGATCGCCGCTGAATGCGCCATATTCGCGTAAAGGGTCATGTTGTATAGAGGCTTCCTACAGATTTCCAGTAGCTTGTTGGCAAGGTTGTCCATATACATTTTGTTCCTAGATATATATAGATATGATTTATGGCAGCCAACCTTTTACAGCACGCAGTGTCTGTTTTTCCAAAAAAAACTGGTTTGGCCCCCTGGGTACTATGATGGCCAAAATCATTTTAGTGACGCAATGTGTGCAGCTCAGGAAAAAACAAAACAAACATGCAGTCCTAGAACTATGAACATATCTACAACATTCTCAAAGACCCCTAAATAAATCAATATATACATGTCTAGACAATTCCTAGACATTTTGCTGTTTAGTCCATCTTCCATATTTTATATTTATTTTATATCTTTTTATATTGTTTTCTTATTCCCTTTGTGTTTTATGTTTTAATGATGATCAACTTACGATGTCACCAAAGAATAATTTCCCTGAATATGGGACAATAAAGATTTATTATTATTATTATATGTCTACACCTACTTTGAAAATTTTCACCTTTTGTTACCTTATAGCCTGGAATTAAATTGCATTAAATCAGACATTTTCCACCTTTATTTACACATTGTAAACCACAACTTCCAAGTGAAAAACAAATTCTACAAATTTCAGAAAATTAAACAAATACAAAACAGTAATATCTTAGTTGGAGAGGTGTCCACCCCCTCCCCCCCACCCCCACAAGTTAATACTTGGTGGAAGCACCTCCAGCAGCAATTACAGCTGTGTTTGTTGGGATAGGTATCTCCTAACATTGCACACCTTGATTGGGCTATATTTGCCCATTATTCTGTAGAAAACTGTTCAAGCTCAGTCAAGTTGTGTGGGGAGCGTTGATGGACAGAAATCTTCAAGTCGTGTCACAGATTTTCGATTGGATTTAGGTCGGGTCTCTGACTGGGCCACTCAAGGACATTTCTCTTTTTGTTCCTTAGCCACTCCAGTGTAGCTATGGCTGTGTGATTTGAGTCGTTGTCATGCTGTAAGGTGAACTTCCGCTCCAATTTCAACTTTCTTGTCGAGGACAGCAGCTTTATCCTCTAAGATATTTCTTTATTTTGCTCCATCCATTTTCCCTTCTATCCCGACAAGTGCCCTAGTCCCTGCTGATGAGAAACATCCCAATAACATAATGCTGGCACCACCATGATTCACAGTTGGGACGATGTTCTTTAGGTGATATGCTGTTGGGTTTGCACCAAACGTAACATTTTCCATTTAGGTCAAAACGTTCCATCTTGGTTTTGTCAACACAAAACGTTTTGCCACATGGCTTCAGCATATCCGGAGTGGTTTTCTGGATACCTCAAATGGGACTCAAGGTGGGCTTTTTTGAGTAATGGCTTCCTTCTTGTACAGGACACACTTGTGGTGTGCTTGGAATATTGTTGTCACATGCACACAGTGACGTGTTTGCCATAAAGGCCAGTCCTTGCTTGGTCTTCCAGTTTGGAGGGACGGCCTGATCTAGGCAGGATCTTGGTGGTACCATACACATTCCACTTCTTAATGATTGTCTTGACTGTGCCCAGAGGGATACTCAAGCCTTTGAAATATTTTTATACCCATCTCCTGATCTGCGCCTTTCCACAACTTTATCCCAGAGGTCTTTTGAAAGCTCCTTGGTGCTCATGGTTGAGTCTTTGCTGTGAAATGCACTACCCAGCAGAGGACACCGACAGGAACAGCTAATTTTATCCTGAAATAACCAGAATCCCTACAATTTAACACAGGTGGAGGCCAATTAACTTGGTGTGTGATTTTGAAGGCGATTGGTTACACCTGAGCTAATTTACAGTTGATATTATATGAGGGTATAGACTTATCCAACCAGGATATTCTATTTTTGTATTTTTAATTAATTGTAAAATTTGTAGAATTTGTTTTTCACTTGGAAGTTGTGGGTTACGATGTGTAAATAAAGGTGGAAAAAGTCTGCTCTTTCATGCACTTTAATTCCAGGCTATAAGGTAACAAGATACGAAAAATTTAAAAGGGGTGTATACTTTCTATAGGTACTGTATGTCTATTGTATACATATGCATATATATATATATATATATATAAAAAACCATGTACTACATGACCAAAAGTATGTGGACACCCGAACATCACAACCGCATGTGCTCGTCGAATATCTCATTCCAAAATCATAGGCAGTAATATGGAGTTGGTTCCCCCCTTCGCTGCTATAACAGCCTCCACTCTTCTGGGAAGGCTTTCCACTAGATGTTGGAACATTGCTGCAGGGATTTGCTTCCATGCAGCCACAGCGCATTAGTGAGATCGGGCACTGACGTTGGGCGATTAGGCCTGGCTCGCATTTGGTGTTCTAATTCATCCCCAAGGTGTCCGATGGGGTTGAGGTCAGGGCTCTGTGCAGGCCCAGTCAAGTTCTTCCACACCGATCTCGACAAACCATTTCAGTATCGACTTCGCTTTGTGCACGCGGGCATTGTCATGCTGAAACAGGAAAGGGCCTTCCCCGAACTGTTGCCACAATGTTGGAAGCACACAATCATCGAGAATGTCATTGTATGCTGAAGAGTTAAGATTTCCCTTCACTGGAACCAAGGGGCCTAGCCCGAACCATGAAAAACAGCCCCAGACCATTATTCCTCCTCCACCAAACTTTACAGTTGGCACTATGCATTCGGGTAGGTAGCGTTCTCCTGGCATCCGTCAAACCCAGTTTCGTCCATCGGACTGCTAGATGGTGAAGTGTGATTCGTCACTCCAGAGAACACGTTTCCACTGCTCCAGAGTCCAATGGCGGCGAGCTTTACACCACTCCAGCTGACGCTTGGCATTGCGCATGGTGATCTTAGGCTTGTTTGCGGCTGCTTGGCCATATAAACCCATTTCATGAAGCTCCTGACGAACAGTTGTGCTGACGTTGCTTCTAGAGGCAGTTTGGGACTCAGTTGTGAGTGGTGCAACCGAGGATAGACGATTATTACGCGCTTCAGCACTCAGCAGACCCGTTCTGTGAGCTTGTGTGGCCTACCACTTTGCGGCTGAGCTGTTTTTGCTCCAAGACGTTTCCACTTTACAATAACAACACTTACAGTTGACCGGGGCAGCTCTAGCAGGGCAAAAATTTGATGAACTGACTTGTTGGAAAGGTGGCATCCTATGACGGTGCCACGTTGAAAGTCATTGAGCTCTTCAGTACAACCCATTCTACTGCCAATGTTTGCCCATGGAGATTGCATGGCTGTGTGCTCGATTATATATACACCTGTCAGCAATGGGTGTGGCTGAAGCAGCTGAATCCACGAACTATAAGGGGTGTCCTCATACTTTTGGCCATGTAGTGTACGTATGTATGTACGTATGTATGTATGTATGTATGTATGTATGTATGTATGTATATATGTATATATATATACATATATATATACAGACTTGGCATTTAATATGGAATATATATTTTTTCTTGACTTGGGTTTACTTTCTTAACTCAGTATATCAATCTGGTGAGTTTCTTTTACGCTTTGGTGATTTATTTGTCAAAAGAACCATGTCACTGATTGTCTGTCGCAGCAAGACGTCAACAACAGGATTATATCACAGGTGGCGTGGCAAAATGTACGACAGGTGCATTTGACGATTGGCTTCACAGTCGGGTATACAAGGGTTGTTGCGTTCTGTATTAGTGGAAAACAACTGCTGCACGTCTCCAAAAGTTATTGCCGCTTCCTCTGGAGATGGTCCGTCAACTCGACAATGCGTTTGTCATGGAGTGGTGGCTTTACGAAATTACGGCATGAAAGAGCGTGCTATTGCTCGGCAGTATGGCATCACTCAAGGTCAGGTGTCAAAGATCCTGAAACGAAATGCTCAGAGGGGTGTCCCTACTCCAATACCGAGGACAGGACGTCCCCGCAGAACCACAAGGAGGGATGATCGCCAGCTGCACCGGTTAGTCCGCAATGGCCGTACCAAGTCAGCTAATCGGCTTAGGGCTGAGTGGCAGCAACTGACAAATGTGCCTGTATCCAGAAGGCTAGTCAACCAACGACTGGTTCAAGCAGGCTATTGTGCCAGGCGTCCCCTGAGAAAGCCACGCCTGACCAGACAACACCGTCAGCGCCGATTGCAGTGGGCCAGAGAGCACCGTCAATGGCAGCCAGGACACTGGAATCACGTGATCTTCAGTGATGAGTCTAGATTTCTGGTCTATCGTCAAGATGGCCGCCTCCGAGTGCACAGACAAGTGCATGAAGCCTACAACAAAGATTGTATCGTGCCAAGAGTCCAAGCTGGAGGTGGTGGGGTGACCGTTTTGGCTGCTTTTCATGCAGAGGGCAAAACTGACCTGGTTGTTCTGAATGGAAACCTGAACCAGTTCAAGTACAGGGCCATTCTGGAAGAAACATTGCTTCCATTTGCTCGTGCAGCCTTTCGAGGAAACTTTGTCTTCCAAGATGACAATGCACGGCCTCATCGTGCTCGCATGATCCAACACTTTCTTGCTGACCGTGGTGGAGAGCACATGGAGTGGCCTGCCATGTCCCCAGATATGAATCCGATGGAGAACTTGTGGGCAGAATTAACGCGTCAAATCGACCACTTGGACCAGCAGCCGACCTCTGTGCATGAATTGCAGCAGGCTATTGTCACTGCATGGCAAGCGATTCCTGTCCAAACCTTGGCAAATCTCGTGAACAGCATGCCTCAACGTGTACGTGCTCTCCTGAATGCTCGTGGGGTTACACGAAGTACTGAACTGTAATTTTACTGTCCGTAATCCCAGTCGTAATTTAACTTTTCTTTTTGTTAAAAATTTTTTTGGCTAATGTGCAAAATAAAGAGATACTTCTGGAAAACGTACAGAAGTTTAACACAGTACTGTCCATGAATTGAGTTCGATATCAGTTTAAATCACTTTCAAGGATCAATTTATTTCAAGGATCAATTTGACTTCAGGTGCTTGTTCTTGACTTTCAAGGATCAATTTATTTGTTTCGAAATGTCAAATGTGGTTTTTGTTTCTTTTAAAGGTCACATTAACAAAATCTAGAATAATTTCAACATAATTCCAATGAACTTTTGGTTCCAAGACATCTTGAAATGTAAGTTCACCCCCACAAAAAAAATATTCCATATTAAATGCCAAGTCTGTTTATATATATATATATATATATATATATATACTCAGCTTCATAAAAGGTACTCAGTTACTCATGTACTCAGTTTTATATTAAACTAGCAGAAGTACCCGGCATTGCCGGGCGGGGGAGGGGCGGGGAGGGGAGGGGAACGGGGGGGGGGGGGGAGGGGAGGAGAGGGGGGAGAGGGGAGGAGAGGGGGGGAGGGGAGAAGAGGGGGGGAGGGGAGAAGAGGGGGGGGGGGAAGTACCCGGCATTCCGTGTATAAACGTGAGGGAGAAGAGGGGGGAGGGCGAGGGGGAGGGGGAGGAGGAGAGGGGAGGAGAGGGGGGGGGAGGGGGAGGGAATGGGAGAGGAGAGGGGTGGGAGGAGGGAGGGGGAGGGGAAGGGGGAGGGGAGGGGGGAGGGGACGGGGGAGGGGAAGGGGGAGGGGAAGGGTAGGGGGAGGGGGAGGGGGAGGGGGAGGGGGGAGGGGGAGGGGGAGGGGGGAGGGGGAGGGGGAAGTAGAGAGGAGGAGGAGGAGGGGGAAAAGGGAGGGGAGTGGAAAAGGGAGGGGGAGGGGAGAAGGGGAAGGGGTAGGGTGGAGGGGAAGGGGGAGGGAAGGGGAGGGCCAGTCAACAATGACGTTGCAGTTCTCATGGTCGGAGAGCAGCACAACAATCGCAACATCGTCCTGAATCTTCGCAACAGCACGAAGCGGATTTTGGAGACTCACCGATCCTGTGACGCCCTCCAGTACCGGCGTTGCCGGGTGGGGGAAGGGAGACCCGGATATTCCCAACCCGTACATTCGCCCTCTCGACTCAAGCTCACTCGGACAAAAGCCTCATACAAATTACACCGTGAAGGCCCAATGGCCATGTCTATGCCACAAATCAAGTACGTGAGCGAGTCGGGCGCACTGAATTGAAAATATATAGAACGCTCATACTCCGTGAAAAGTGAAGCCAACTGGCGGCGGGGATGGAACATCACGTGATCGCTCTGAGTGAATCAGCGCGCTGCTCTGCCACCGGTCAGAATCCGTGTATGATATTCCTCGCTGAAAAAAAATCTATGTGAAACATGCTACTATCTATGCTAAATCATGCTAAATGCTAATCATGCTAAAATCTATGCTACTTGCTGTGAGTTTATGGCGGCAAGGAACATCACGTGATCGCGTCACGAACATCATACGTGATCATGTCATCACGTGATCGTGATCGTCATCAATGAGCGCGAATCAGCGCGCTGCTCTGCCACCGATTCAGATTCCGTGTGTAATATTCCTCGCTGAAAAAAAAAATGGATCTAAAGATGAAAGGAAAAAAAACCTATGTGGTGTGAATGGCAATGTTCCTCGCTGAAATGTGAAAAAACGCAATCACTTTTCGCTCTGAAATACGTGCGAACGCGTAACTGAGTTAATGGCGGCAAGGAACATCACGTGATCGCTCTGAGCGTATCAGCGCGCTGCTCTGCCACCGGTCAGATTCCGTGCATAATATTTGTAGTGGAATTTTACTGAAAGTGAACCCAGGAGTGCTCGCTTATCCCACTAAAGGGGGCGTCTATAAGACCCGGGACAACCGCGGCGCAAAGACACTCCAGCGACACTTACTGTGACATATAGTCCTGTAGTTTGAATGGTATGTACGCCCCTATATGCTGCACTTGTTTTGTTTTGCTTTGCCTATTGATATCGGACATTGCCCTTATAATACTCCGATTCTGATGTCTATTGCATGAATGTATTTTTACAGGATGTTACCACAGATCTAAATGATATTAAACCTACCCAAGGGACAAGTCGTGTCTGTGGTTGATTTTCACGACAATATTCCTCGCTGAAATGCACTGAGGTAAAAATATGGTAAAAAAATATTATGAAATTTTTTTTTTTAGGTCGGCCATGTTCTTCCCAG
>NC_136262.1:142561154-142634821 GCF_964187855.1 Myxine glutinosa | reverse complement strand
ACATATATATATACAGACTTGGCATTTAATATGGAATATATATTTTTTCTTGACTTGGGTTTACTTTCTTAACTCAGTATATCAATCTGGTGAGTTTCTTTTACGCTTTGGTGATTTATTTGTCAAAAGAACCATGTCACTGATTGTCTGTCGCAGCAAGACGTCAACAACAGGATTATATCACAGGTGGCGTGGCAAATTGTACGACAGGTGCATTTGACGATTGGCTTCACAGTCGGGTATACAAGGGTTGTTGCGTTCTGTATTAGTGGAAAACAACTGCTGCACGTCTCCAAAAGTTATTGCCGCTTCCTCTGGAGATGGTCCGTCAACTCGACAATGCCGTTTGTCATGGAGTGGTGGCTTTACGAAATTACGGCATGAAAGAGCGTGCTATTGCTCGGCAGTATGGCATCACTCAAGGTCAGGTGTCAAAGATCCTGAAACGAAATGCTCAGAGGGGTGTCCCTACTCCAATACCGAGGACAGGACGTCCCCACAGAACCACAAGGAGGGATGATCGCCAGCTGCACCGGTTAGTCCGCAATGGCCGTACCAAGTCAGCTAATCGGCTTAGGGCTGAGTGGCAGCAACTGACAAATGTGCCTGTATCCAGAAGGCTAGTCAACCAACGACTGGTTCAAGCAGGCTATCGTGCCAGGCGTCCCCTGAGAAAGCCACGCCTGACCAGACAACACCGTCAGCGCCGATTGCAGTGGGCCAGAGAGCACCGTCAATGGCAGCCAGGACACTGGAATCACGTGATCTTCAGTGATGAGTCTAGATTTCTGGTCTATCGTCAAGATGGCCGCGTCCGAGTGCACAGACAAGTGCATGAAGCCTACAACAAAGATTGTATCGTGCCAAGAGTCCAAGCTGGAGGTGGTGGGGTGACCGTTTTGGCTGCTTTTCATGCAGAGGGCAAAACTGACCTGGTTGTTCTGAATGGAAACCTGAACCAGTTCAAGTACAGGGCCATTCTGGAAGAAACATTGCTTCCATTTGCTCGTGCAGCCTTTCGAGGAAACTTTGTCTTCCAAGATGACAATGCACGGCCTCATCGTGCTCGCATGATCCAACACTTTCTTGCTGACCGTGGTGGAGAGCACATGGAGTGGCCTGCCATGTCCCCAGATATGAATCCGATGGAGAACTTGTGGGCAGAATTAACGCGTCAAATCGACCACTTGGACCAGCAGCCGACCTCTGTGCATGAATTGCAGCAGGCTATTGTCACTGCATGGCAAGCGATTCCTGTCCAAACCTTGGCAAATCTCGTGAACAGCATGCCTCAACGTGTACGTGCTCTCCTGAATGCTCGTGGGGGTTACACGAAGTACTGAACTGTAATTTTACTGTCCGTAATCCCAGTCGTAATTTAACTTTTCTTTTTGTTAAAAATTTTTTTGGCTAATGTGCAAAATAAAGAGATACTTCTGGAAAACGTACAGAAGTTTAACACAGTACTGTCCATGAATTGAGTTCGATATCAGTTTAAATCACTTTCAAGGATCAATTTATTTCAAGGATCAATTTGACTTCAGGTGCTTGTTCTTGACTTTCAAGGATCAATTTATTTGTTTCGAAATGTCAAATGTGGTTTTTGTTTCTTTTAAAGGTCACATTAACAAAATCTAGAATAATTTCAACATAATTCCAATGAACTTTTGGTTCTAAGACATCTTGAAATGTAAGTTCACCCCCACAAAAAAAATATTCCATATTAAATGCCAAGTCTGTTTATATATATATATATATATATATATACTCAGCTTCATAAAAGGTACTCAGTTACTCATGTACTCAGTTTTATATTAAACTAGCAGAAGTACCCGGCATTGCCGGGCGGGGGGAGGGGCGGGGAGGGGAACGGGGGGGGGGGGGGGGGGGAGGGGAGGAGAGGGGGGGAGAGGGGAGGAGAGGGGGGGAGGGGAGAAGAGGGGGGGAGGGGAGAAGAGGGGGGGGGGGAAGTACCCGGAATTCCGTGTATAAACGTGAGGGAGAAGAGGGGGGAGGGCGAGGGGGAGGGGGGAGGAGGAGAGGGGAGGAGAGGGGGGGGAGGGGGAGGGAATGGGAGAGGAGAGGGGTGGGAGGAGGGAGGGGGAGGGGGAGGGGAAGGGGGAGGGGAGGGGGGAGGGGAGGGGACGGGGGAGGGGAAGGGGGAGGGGAAGGGGGAGGGGAAGGGGAGGGGGAGGGGGAGGGGGAGGGGGAGGGGGGAGGGGGGAGGGGGGAGGGGGAGGGGGAAGTAGAGAGGAGGAGGAGGAGGGGGAAGGGGGAGGGGGGAGGGGGAGGGGGAGGGGGAGGGGGAGGGGGAAAAGGGAGGGGGAGGGGGAGGGGGAAAAGGGAGGGGAGTGGGAAAAGGGAGGGGGAGGGGAGAAGGGGAAGGGGTAGGGTGGAGGGGAAGGGGGAGGGAAGGGGAGGGCCAGTCAACAATGACGTTGCAGTTCTCATGGTCGGAGAGCAGCACAACAATCGCAACATCGTCCTGAATCTTCGCAACAGCACGAAGCGGATTTTGGAGACTCACCGATCCTGTGACGCCCTCCAGTACCGGCGTTGCCGGGTGGGGGAAGGGAGACCCGGATATTCCCAACCCGTACATTCGCCCTCTCGACTCAAGCTCACTCGGACAAAAGCCTCACACAAATTACACCGTGAAGGCCCAATGGCCATGTCTATGCCACAAATCAAGTACGTGAGCGAGTCGGGCGCACTGAATTGAAAATATATAGAACGCTCATACTCCGTGAAAAGTGAAGCCAACTGGCGGCGGGGATGGAACATCACGTGATCGCTCTGAGTGAATCAGCGCGCTGCTCTGCCACCGGTCAGAATCCGTGTATGATATTCCTCGCTGAAAAAAAATCTATGTGAAACATGCTACTATCTATGCTAAATCATGCTAAATGCTAATCATGCTAAAATCTATGCTACTTGCTGTGAGTTTATGGCGGCAAGGAACATCACGTGATCGCGTCACGAACATCATACGTGATCATGTCATCACGTGATCGTGATCGTCATCAATGAGCGCGAATCAGCGCGCTGCTCTGCCACCGATTCAGATTCCGTGTGTAATATTCCTCGCTGAAAAAAAAAATGGATCTAAAGATGAAAGGAAAAAAAACCTATGTGGTGTGAATGGCAATGTTCCTCGCTGAAATGTGAAAAAACGCAATCACTTTTCGCTCTGAAATACGTGCGAACGCGTAACTGAGTTAATGGCGGCAAGGAACATCACGTGATCGCTCTGAGCGTATCAGCGCGCTGCTCTGCCACCGGTCAGATTCCGTGCATAATATTTGTAGTGGAATTTTACTGAAAGTGAACCCAGGAGTGCTCGCTTATCCCACTAAAGGGGGCGTCTATAAGACCCGGGACAACCGCGGCGCAAAGACACTCCAGCGACACTTACTGTGACATATAGTCCTGTAGTTTGAATGGTATGTACGCCCCTATATGCTGCACTTGTTTTGTTTTGCTTTGCCTATTGATATCGGACATTGCCCTTATAATACTCCGATTCTGATGTCTATTGCATGAATGTATTTTTACAGGATGTTACCACAGATCTAAATGATATTAAACCTACCCAAGGGACAAGTCGTGTCTGTGGTTGATTTTCACGACAATATTCCTCGCTGAAATGCACTGAGGTAAAAATATGGTAAAAAAATATTATGAAATTTTTTTTTTTAGGTCGGCCATGTTCTTCCCAGGCTCAATGGCCATGTCTGTGCCAAATATCAAGTACGTGAGCCTCTCCGTTTAGGAGTCTTTCGGTAACATCACACACACACACACACACACACACACACACACACACACACACACACACACACACACACACACACACACACACACAAACTGTGTTTTATATATATAGATATAAAACTCAGCTCAGCACGTGTAAAACGTGTTATGTGCTCAGCACATGTAAAACAACATATGTGCTCAACTCAGCATACACATTCGTACGTATATATGTGCTCAGCACGGATAAAACGACAAGAAAGGAAACTTGTGCTGGACAGAAAGATGGTGAATTTGAGGTCGCTCTCACGGAGTGATATGGGCGGTCCTGTTATACACAATGTCTCTTCCAAACAACTTACAGCGCAAGAGAGTAACGTGCTGAGACATGAAGCTTGCTTCAACACAGCAGATACCAGACCAATCGATTTTGTATCGGGCCTCGAAAGCGTTATTTCGCAAAGAGAAACAACAGAAGACACAAAGCACGCCATCCGGCAACGCGTATCTTCTCTTCTCACGGTACACAAGCCTCATCAAGCTTTAACTTCAAACGAAGCTAGTGCCATCCGTACCCTTAAAGCGGATCCAACTATTGTTATCTTGGTAGCAGACAAGGGCAAAGCTACTGCAGTCATGGACAAGACAGAATATTCAGAGAAAGTGAACCAACTTTTGGAGGACCAAGAACTTGCGTCATGCTGCAGTCGGGTCCAATGAAAACTTTCATCGGAAAGATCAGCAGAATGCTTACCAAGTTAAAGCGTTTGAGGGTAATAACTGTTGGTGACTGGCAGCAAATGAAGCCAACTGATACTGCAATGGCACGACTCTATGGTCTACCGAATATTCACAAGCCGAGCGTCCCACTTAGGCCTATTGCTTCACTCAGAGGGACGCAAACTTATGACTTGGCAAAATGGTTATCCTGGAAATCGAAGTACATCATTGAGGGAGCTCCAACAAGAGTCAAGTCGGCTGAACAATTCCTTCAGATACTGAAGGATGTCCAGCTTCAATCTGACGAGGTGATGGTGTCATTCGATGTAACTTCATTGTTTACTTCAATTCCATTACAATTGGCGAAAGAAACAATGGAAAGTTTACTGAATTCTGGTTACCTCAAAACGAACAAGCACCTGAAGATTACCCACCTCGTGGAGCTGCTTGCCTTTTGCCTAAAAACGTACTGTACATTTAAAGGAAAGGTCTATGAGCAAATAAGAGGCACACCTATGGGATCACCAATATCAGGGATCATACAAGAAGCTGTCCTGCAATGATTAGAATCACTGGTATCTTCCATCTACCAACCAAAGTTGTGGGTTCACTACGTCGATGATACTGTTATGAATTTGGTAATGCAACATCTAGAGCTAGGTAGATCTGAATAGGTAGGTATTCGGCTGTCGTGACAGGGACTCTACATGTAATAAGTTATTGATGTTCAGGCGGTTGTCGGGGTAAGATGTATGAGTGTGGATCTACCTGGAGATTCGAGTGTTAAATAGTGAGGGATTAAAGGTAACGCCCCTGTGAGTCTCACCTAGTAGTCAAACCTTTGTCCATTATGGCACTGCAAACCACATAAACATTAGTTAGGTCCTTAGCGCAACATTAAATAATCCCCTTTCCCTGACAAGGACTTCGTATTAAATTGACAGGAAACCAGGTCAAAAACACCGCCACGATTGGCCACCACCGTGTGCACCTCCAAAGGCCTACAAACCTGGCCGGCACGTGTTATGCCAGGACCGCAGGGTCGCGTAACGGGGGAGATGTCAGGAGTCGCGGGAGGCTTTGATTGGCTGAGGAGTGCGCAATGTGACGTCATCGGCCACCAATATAGGCGACGGTCGGACGCCATTTCAGGAGTTGAGTTGAGTTGAGTTGAGTTGAGTTGAGTTCGTGGCAGACGCAGGCAGGCACCAGTTGAGTTGAGTTGAGTTCGTGGCAGGCACTGGGAGACGCAGGCAGGCACCAGAGAGTTGAGCGGTGGTGGAGAGTTGGAGAGGACACGCCATTCCAGTCGCAGTTCGAGTGCAGTTCGGGTTGTAGGGAGTCGCAGGAGACACACGAGAGCACACCCAGTTGGCACTGAGCAGTTCGTTGGCACTTGGCTGCCAGCACTCCCGCGTCGAGTCGAGTGGAGTTGAAAGGAGTCCTTCCTGTCCCTGGTCAAGTGGAGCCGCTGGCCTGCGTCGGACGCGTGGTGCTTGGAGCGAGGGGCCTCGTGGTGTGCGATCGGGCCGGAAGGAGCGGTGCTGGACACCAACAATACAAGACGACAAAGACAGATAAGCCCGATCTCCGCGTATATTTTGAACGACGGGACGTGTTATTTTCGTGATTAATCTCCCTCGTTTGTGTTTGCTGTCGGTCGTGTGGGGACGTCCCGATTTAGGTTTATTAGAGTTATTAGATTTACCGGCGGGCTTTTTCACTGGCTTTACTTTTCCTAATAAACCCTTATATTACTTTTTGTACATAATATCTGAACGCAGTTTTCCTGGGTGTTTGATTTTAATAGATAAGGTTGCGGAGCCTTCGCTGCGGCCCGCCATTCCGCGCGTTGGTGTTGAACTTGAGTCCGCCATTGAGTGTTCGCCTCGGGAGTTAAAGTCTCGCAAATCGGTCATCCGTAACTGTGGTGTTAACCACGGTTACGCGACAAGTGGTGTCAGGAGTGTAGGATTTGAACCCGTCGGACAAATTTTTTTGTCCGCGGCGAGACATCGACACGGTCGGGCGTACATTGCGTCCGACGTTCGAACGCAAAATTTGTATAGGCGAGGCGGAGAAATTTAATAATCAATTGGGCATACGGAGCGCGATATCGCGTCTCCGTCAAATTTAAATTGTGTTTTTGGTATTAAAATAAATACGCGCGCGGGAAACAACCTTCCGAAAGGCGGATGTCGGAGGTCGACGAAATGGAGGTGCGCAGCGAGGCCTCCGTCAGCGTCGGGAGTGAGCCGGAAATGGGGGATAAGGAGGATAGCGTTGGAACTTTCCCCGCCGCTGGGACGGCCCCGATAGATCTCCAGACCATAGTAAATTTACTAAAAGACATGAGGGCTCAGAGGGAGCGATTGGAGAACCAAATGGGGGTAATGAGGGACGAAGCGAGGGCTCAGAGTGTGCAAATGGGGGTAATGAGGGACGAAGCGAGGGCTCGGAGTGAAAAATTGGGGGCTCAGGAGCCGGGAATGGCAAAATTGGGAATTGCACAGGGAATGGCAATTGAAGTAAATGGGGAGACCGCAGGTCCACAGGTGGATGGGGAATGTCCACAGGTGGATGGGGAATGTCCACAGGTGGATGGGGAATGTGTACAGGTAGAGGGGGAATGCCTGCAGGTAAACGTTGAGTGTCCACAGGTGAGCGGGGAAGGAAATTTGGAATGTGAGAGTTGTAATGGGGAATGTTTCCCACATTCTGGCCTGGTTGTTTATCGGGACCGTGTGGATGTCACAACACCCCAACCGGGGGATGAATTTGGAATTGTGCAGCACCAGGGCGGTGGTGCGGAGCAAGAGGGGGTAGAGTTTTTGGGGGTCCATGCGATAGAGCCGGACCGGGTATTTATTGGGGATATTGATCAAAGCCTGGCGGGGCCAGGAATGATTTCTAATGATGATGATGAGGATGATTTGATCCAGCGGCTGGAGACCTGTGACAGTCCCATGGAGGTAGAGCTTGTTCAGGCCCAAAGGAGTCTGGGGGAAGAGGTGAGTTGGTCCGAGGAGGTGGTTGGAATGACCGAGGGGACGCTCACTGTACACTGCTATTTGGAAACAGAGGCTCCAAAATTGGACAACCAGTTGGGGGAGTGTGTTGGCTCCGGGCTGGATTTGGATCTTGGAGGATCGGGAGATAGAGCTTCTGGAGATTTGGTCCCTGTAGGGAATTTGGATCAACTGCAGGGAGGGGCAGAACAACCGGTGGTAGAGGTTGTTCCCTGCAGCTGCGGGTTGGCAATGGGAATGAAAATTTGTAAAATAAAATGTAAAATAAAATTACAATGGGAAATTGATTTGGAGCAGCCATGGTGGGGATTGGTCCCCGGGCTGCGGGATTTGGACATGGAGAGGTCATGGGTGATGGCCTCGGGCAAAAGTTGCCCCTTTCAAAATTTGGGTATGCCGGCCAGCTGGGGGGCTGTGATGGCGAGATTTGGACGTGGGGTCCAGCCTTGGGTGTCGAGGTACGACCTGGGTCCCACGGGGGGTCTGGTGGAGTGTGGCGTCCCTTGTCCGTCGGGGCGCCGTCCGAGCTGGTGGCTCGGGCCGGCAGGGTCACCGGACCCTGGTGGGGGTTAAGACCTCCAGAGGGGTCCGAGGTGGTTTCTCAAGCCTGGGTTGGCATTTATTGAGGACCACTAGGGGGAGGTGTTGTGGGTCGCGCTTTGGTGGTGGCACTGTGGATGGCCAACTTGGGACTGATGTGGTGACCACCCGGGCATGCGGCCTGGCATTCTCCTCCAGGGACTTTGGGACAACTGGCATGTGATGACCTGCCATGCCGTGTTGGTCGATGGACGCGGGTCAAACCGAATGGACAGGGATGGAGATAGCCTGCCGGACAACCATTGGGGCATCTGTGGAACGTGATGGTGTGAGTGACCTTCCACAGATGCTCCGTTGTGATTTATGGACTCTCGGGTTGGGAAGAGAGCCATGGGGATGTGAATCGGGAGATGTGTAACGCGCCGAGCATATGAGCCATGCTCGGCTGGCATGTGTATGGCAAAGCATCCTTCTTTGGTGAGGTGAGTGAAATGTGACAAATGGTTGGCATGGGTAATCTGTGGGTTAGATGGAAATTTAAGGGTGGATTTTGAAATGCCATGGTGGACACTGTATAGTGACGCCATTATTGATCCAGGTGTGTAGACCAAAGTGTTGGAGGCTGTGATGAAATTAATAGGGTAGCAAGACACAGCTTTCAACTGGTTGCAGGGGCAACTGTGCTGATATTTGGGACGCGGGATGATGGGGATGTAGTTGTGTAGCCTGAGGGTCAACGTGGTGCTGTGCGTGTCCGAGGTGTGTGGACCATGTCTTCTGGGTGGGTCTCCTGGTGGAGCATGGCTGTTGACTGGACCTTGGTGTGGTCAAGTGTGGGTGAGCACTGGGGGGCTGCAGTTCTGTAGTCGGACTGGGGGATGATGGGGAGGTGCAGGGGACGTGGCTGTAGGGATGCCACGCACTGCGACCGTGCCCCCCAGGGCCGAGGTTGTGTGTGCGGTAGTGTGTGTTGTGGCAGCAAGTGCTCACCACATTGGCCAGCTGGGGCTGCTGCAGCTGTGTTCCTCGCAGGGGGGCCGAAGGATGGATGGTGGGTCGCACCCTTATGGACACTCATGGGCCATGTTGGCGTTTTGACTGCTCACCTTGTCCCGGTGACCCTTGCACGGTAGAGGTGCAGAGCTGTCGTGGCCACAGGTAGTTGTGTAGTGATGATCACCGTTGGATGCGGATCCACATACCTGCCAGTGTAGTGGGGACAAAAGAGAAATTTGGAAGTATTTGGTAGGCCCAATGTGAAATTTTGGGATTGTGAAGGGTGGATGACACTCTTGGACCTGACCAACCTGCAACTACCTGCACTTGAGGTGAGTGTTTTGAGGAGTACTGTCCCAGGCTTCAGGATTTGCTTTGGAAATTGGGGACATGTAAATTGGAGTTGGGAGGCGGGTGTGAGTGATGACATGGCCGGTGAGGGGATGGAATGGGAGCCACAGTGTCTTGTGGGTGGCGTATGTTTTTGTATTGTGGTTACGTGTTTTGATGTGGTCGTGAGAGTGGAACCTGGAGAGTGTGTGATGATTATTGGAGATAATGAGGGATGATAATTGTGCTTTTGGAAATGTACTTTTGGGAAGATGTGATGGGTTAAATGTGAACTGGGGGGATTTCACATGTAGCAGGCCATGGCAAGCCTTGTAACACCTTTTACACCATCTATGGAATTGTACTGAATTGTGCTGAGTTGTGTGGAGAATTGAATGGCAGTGGGGGAGGAAGTGTGTTTTGGGGTCTTGTGGGTGGGGAAGGTGTGTGTGTCCGCAGGTACAGAGCAAGCTCTGAGGAGCGATGCCTGCGGGCCCCCCTCTGCGGCAATTACCCCTGGCAGCCGGTGGTAACTGGAAATTGGAGCTCGTCGGTGGAGGGTCTGGTTGGGCGCCGCGGGGTGAGGAAGTCCCCCGGTGACCCGTGTTGCTGCGCGAAAGCAGGAGGCAAAGGAGCCTGGTGTGTGTGGAGACCCTCACCGGCGAGGTAACGGCGGAAAGGGGCTGTTGGGCTGTCATGGGGCCAAGAGGTAAAGGGGGGGGGGGCAATGAATTTGTAAGTCGGTTGACTTGTTTTTGGGACTGCGGGCACCACAGCCTGATGCGCCCCCACCATCTTTTGTGCGGTACCTCCCCGCTGCCTAGTTGAGGAATGCACACACACGTGAATGACATCAATGCCATGGTCCTGCAGGGGGTGTATTGAAATAAGTGCTTTGTTGATTTTTGAAATGCCTTGATGACCTATGGAATGAGAATGAGTGGTTAAGGGGTCTGTGTTGCATGAATGTGGGCGAAATCCACCGAGCCGTGTCACTCACCTGTAACATCTGGACAGGGCCCGTGGAAATTTAGTGGGATGCATTGGGGATGGCCCCGCAGGTGAGGTTGTGTCTTGTGGCATCCACCGGGGGACGCGGTCTGTAGACCGGGGTATGTACAAAGGTTAGAGTTTTGAGTTTGGAAAGATGGTTAAGTTTTGTGGTTAAGTTAGTGTTGTGTGTTGTTGTTTCCTCCCTCCACAGGAACAACGAAGAAGATGTACATACTTGCATGATGGTTAAGGGGTTCAGCATGTTAAGGAAGTGTAGGTAGGTAGTCCGACTCACTTCCCACAGCCCTTCCTGATTTATTTCATAGGTTAATTAAGTGTGTGACAGTAAGTGTGAAGGCTGGAATGGTAGCCCTGCGGTGAACCTTGCAGGAGCTACGGTTCCAGGGGGGGGGCTGTGTTATGAATTTGGTAATGCAACATCTAGAGCTAGGTAGATCTGAATAGGTAGGTATTCGGCTGTCGTGACAGGGACTCTACATGTAATAAGTTATTGATGTTCAGGCGGTTGTCGGGGTAAGATGTATGAGTGTGGATCTACCTGGAGATTCGAGTGTTAAATAGTGAGGGATTAAAGGTAACGCCCCTGTGAGTCTCACCTAGTAGTCAAACCTTTGTCCATTATGGCACTGCAAACCACATAAACATTAGTTAGGTCCTTAGCGCAACATTAAATAATCCCCTTTCCCTGACAAGGACTTCGTATTAAATTGACAGGAAACCAGGTCAAAAACACCGCCACGATTGGCCGCCACCGTGTGCACCTCCAAAGGCCTACAAACCTGGCCGGCACGTGTTATGCCAGGACCGCAGGGTCGCGTAACGGGGGAGATGTCAGGAGTCGCGGGAGGCTTTGATTGGCTGAGGAGTGCGCAATGTGACGTCATCGGCCACCAATATAGGCGACGGTCGGACGCCATTTCAGGAGTTGAGTTGAGTTGAGTTGAGTTGAGTTGAGTTCGTGGCAGACGCAGGCAGGCACCAGTTGAGTTGAGTTGAGTTCGTGGCAGGCACTGGGAGATGCAGGCAGGCACCAGAGAGTTGAGCGGTGGTGGAGAGTTAGAGAGGACACGCCATTCCAGTCGCAGTTCGAGTGCAGTTCAGGTTGTAGGGAGTCGCAGGAGACACACGAGAGCACACCCAGTTGGCACTGAGCAGTTCGTTGGCACTTGGCTGCCAGCACTCCCGCGTCGAGTCGAGTGGAGTTGAAAGGAGTCCTTCCTGTCCCTGGTCAAGTGGAGCCGCTGGCCTGCGTCGGACGCGTGGTGCTTGGAGCGAGGGGCCTCGTGGTGTGCGATCGGGCCGGAAGGAGCGGTGCTGGACACCAACAATACAAGACGACAAAGACAGATAAGCCCGATCTCCGCGTATATTTTGAACGACGGGACGTGTTATTTTCGTGATTAATCTCCCTCGTTTGTGTTTGCTGTCGGTCGTGTGGGGACGTCCCGATTTAGGTTTATTAGAGTTATTAGATTTACCGGCGGGCTTTTTCACTGGCTTTACTTTTCCTAATAAACCCTTATATTACTTTTTGTACATAATATCTGAACGCAGTTTTCCTGGGTGTTTGATTTTAATAGATAAGGTTGCGGAGCCTTCGCTGCGGCCCGCCATTCCGCGCGTTGGTGTTGAACTTGAGTCCGCCATTGAGTGTTCGCCTCGGGAGTTAAAGTCTCGCAAATCGGTCATCCGTAACTGTGGTGTTAACCACGGTTACGCGACAATACTTTTGTCGTCATACAATGGGACATGATAAGCACGTTCAAAGAATAACTCGATGTTGTCTTTCCCGATATCCAATTCACAATGGAAGAAGAAGCAAATCAACAACTTCCATTTTTGGGTGTTTTGGTTTTCCAGCAATTTGGGAAACTGCAGACAACCATATACAGGAAGGCAACCAATACCAGTCAGATTCTGCATTACGGTAGTAACCATCCTATGGCTCATAAACGACGATGCTTGTGAGCACTATTCCAACGGGTCGAAACACACTGCAGCAACTCGGAAGCAAAAAAAGAAGAAGAACCTTCTACGAAAGTTATTCCATTCAAATGATTACCCCAATGGTTTTGTGAATAAGTGTACGCGGAGGAGAGTAAATGGTGGACCCACATAACCCAAACCAAAGTTTTGGCGTGCCCTCCCATACGTGACAAACATATCAGAAGCTACTGCTCACCTGCTGGCCCCGTTTGAAGTTGGGATTGCACATGGACCTGAGGCTACCATTAAAGGCAGAATCATGCAACCAAAAGACGGATTGAATCGGAGGACAAATCGTCCGTCATCTATAAAATAAATCGCAGCAACTGCGCAGCTCACGACACTGTGGAGACTTCTAAAATATTAAATACAAGGCTTTATGAACATCCGTTAGCCGTACGTAGGAAGGAACCTCTCTCCCAGGTCGCATCACACATCAGGCAAGACCATCAATTGATGTTCAGTATGGCGGAGGTGATAGGACAAGCGAACAACTGAACGTCCAGACAATTGCAAGAGGCCTGGTATTCAAAAAGAAATTCAATCAACAGACATGTCGATCTACATCCGGCTTACCAAGCATTAGGTTATCAGCTTAAACAGCGGCAAACACACTGAACACATTTAATTACGAACACCTGTGCATCAAAGGAGCAATCAGTCAATTGCTAAAGTGACGCCAACACAGGTATTAATAATCAGGATGATTAATCTCTCAACGCTGTTTAGAAATGGCACCCGGATGTGTTTTTTTAATTCTGTCTCCGACGACGAGTGAAAGCTCCAAACATCAGACCTTAACCTTTGTCCCAGTGATCGATTTCATTTGGTCCTCAAGTATGGTTCCTCGGACACAAGCCTTTTCATATACAGTGAAACCTTGACTTACGAGTGCACCAACTTACGAGTTTTCCGAGATACGAGCCGTCGCTCGGTCGATTTTTTGCTTTGTGATGCGAGCCGAGATCTGAGTTACGAGCGAGCGAGCTTGGATATAAAACACGTAATCGTCGAAAAACATGAGCGAGGTGTGCGTGTTGTCGACTTGGCGAGGCAGTACGATCGTAGTACTTCTACGATATGTACGATTTTGAAGCAGAAGGAGTCGATAAAGGCTATAACGCCAGCCAAGGGCGTGAAGATTATTTCAAAGCTCCGGACCTCTGTCCATGAAGAGATGGAGAAGTTGTTGTTTGTGTGGTTGACGGAGAAACAGCTCGCAGGAGATACCGTGACCGAGAGCATCATCTGTGAGAAGGCACGAGACATTTACGGGGATTTGGTGCAGCAGACGGCGGGAACATCAACGGACGAGGTATCGGAAGAGTCATTCAAAGCCAGTCGGGGATGGTTTGATAATTTTAAGAAGAGGACCGGCATTCACTCCGTCAAGCATGGTGAGGCAGCAAGCTCGGATGTGAAGGCAGCTGAAGATTTTATTATAACTTTTGCCGAACTGATAGAAGCCGAAGGATACATCCCCCAGCAAATCTTCAACTGTGATGAGACAGGGCTCTTCTGGAAAAAGATGCCGAGGAGGACGTATATAACGGTAAATACACTTAATAAAACCAGTTTATTTCTTTACATTCTCTTTTATTATGTACAGTATATACGAGGTCGTGCTTGTTTATACATTATTTGTTATTTATAAAGTACATTTTTCTTATTTAAAAACACGTAACAAAAAAAATTGGTGTGGTTTTTGGGGGGCTGGAACGGATTAATAGCATTTCAATTCATTTTAATGGGGAAATTTAATTTGAGAAACGAGCAAATTGAGTTACGAGCTCGGTCACAGAACGAATTAAACTCGTAAGTCAGGGTTTCACTGTATATATATATATATATATATATATATATATATATATATATATATATATATATATATATATACAGTGGAACCTTGACTTACGAGTTTAATTCGTTCTGTGACCGAGCTCGTAACTCAAATTGCTCGTTTCTCAAATCAAATTTCCACATTAAAATGCATTGAAATGCTATTAATCCGTTCCAGCCCGCCAAAAACCACACCAATTTTTTTTAAAATATACAGTATATATAAAAATATCTCGCGCTTTATATTTCACCTGTATGCAGCATACAAGTTGGCAGGATGGCCTGGACTGGAGGTACGCACACTTGACTCTAAAGTCTAAACTGTCCAGCCTGGGTTTGAATCCCGACCCAGCGAAACCTGTCATGGGTGAATCACAGGCAGGGTGATTCATCAATGTGTGTACCGCTAAACTGGGCGCCCCGTTTGCGTCCCATTAGTTGTTGGATGTTAAGGATCTCACCGTGTTTTCCACAAAGAGAAGGCGAGCTATCGCCGGCACTCTGAACAAGTTGTGGCCTGGCATGCTCTTCTCCTCTGCCGTTATATACGTCCTCCTCGGCATCTTTTTCCAGAAGAGCCCTGTCTCGTCACAGTTGAAGATTTGCTGGGGGATGTATCGTTCGGCTTCTATCAGTTCGGCAAAAGTTATAATAAAATCTTCAGCTGCCTTCACATCCGCCTCACCAAGTCGACAACACGCACACCTCGCTCATGTTTTTCGACGATTGCGTGTTTTATATCCAAGCACATCATCCTCTTCTTCTTCTCAGTACCCGTGTTTTCCACAAAGAGAAGGCGAGCTATCGCCGGCACTCTGAACAAGTTGACGGCAGAGATACTGTACTTGCACGGCAAGATAACCACGTGACCAGAACCCACCTGGTGGCGTAAACTCAAAATAACCAACATGCGAAAACAAAAATGCAGCGCTATACGACAGAGATACTGTACTTGCACGGCAAGATAACCACGTGACCAGAACCCACCTGTTGGCGTAAACTCAAAATAACCAACATGCGAAAACAAAAATGCAGCGCTATACGACAGAGATACTGTACTTGCACGGCAAGATAACCACGTGAACAGAACCCACCTGGTGGCGTAAACTCAAAATAACCAACATGCGAAAACAAAAATGCAGCGCTATATGACAGAGATACTGTACTTGCACGGCAAGATAACCACGTGACCAGAACCCACCTGGTGGCGTAAACTCAAAATAACCAACATGCGAAAACAAAAATGCAGCGCTATACGACAGAGATACTGTACTTGCACGGCAAGATAACCACGTGACCAGAACCCACCTGGTGGCGTAAACTCAAAATAACCAACATGCGAAAACAAAAATGCAGCGCTATACGACAGAGATACTGTACTTGCACGGCAAGATAACCACGTGACCAGAACCCACCTGGTGGCGTAAACTCAAAATAACCAACATGCGAAAACAAAAATGCAGCACTATACGACAGAGATACTGTACTTGCACGGCAAGATAACCACGTGACCAGAACCCACCTGGTGGCGTAAACTCAAAATAACCAACATGCGAAAACAAAAATGCAGCGCTATACGACAGAGATACTGTACTTGCACGGCAAGATAACCACGTGACCAGAACCCACCTGGTGGCGTAAACTCAAAATAACCAACATGCGAAAACAAAAATGCAGCGCTATACGACAGAGATACTGTACTTGCACGGCAAGATAACCACGTGACCAGAACCCACCTGGTGGCGTAAACTCAAAATAACCAACATGCGAAAACAAAAATGCAGCGCTATACGACAGAGATACTGTACTTGCACGGCAAGATAACCACGTGACCGGGTGGCGAAAGCTCGTAACTCAGATCTCGGCTCGCATCTCAAAGCAATAAACCGCCCGAGCGACGGCTCGTATCTCGAAAAACTCGTAAGTTGGGGCACTCGTAAGTCAAGGTTCCACTGTATATATATATATATATATATATATATATATATATATATATATATATATATATATATATATATATATATATATATATATATATATATATATATATATATGAATGAATGCATGAATGAATGAATATATCAAATCCCCCCCACATCTCGATGGAATTTAGATCCGTGCTTTGACTTGGCCATTCCAGAACCCTCCATTTCTTTCTTCCGGGCTTTGACTTGGCCATTCCAGAACCCTCCATTTCTTTCTTTTCAGCCATTCCTTGATGGATTTACTGGTATGTTTAGTGTCATTGTCATGTTGCAAGGTCCATCTTCGGTTGAGCTTCAACTTTCCGACAGATGGCCTCACATTATCCTCAAGCACCCTCTGGTACAATGAAGAATTCATAGTGGATGATATGATGGTGAGCTGCCCAGGCCGTGATGCACCAAAGCTACCTCAAACCATAATATTTCCACCACCATGCTTTACAGTTGGTATCAGGTTCTTGTGGTCAAATGCTGTCTTTGGTTTTCGCCAAACATGTCTTCTGGTACTGGAGCCAAATAGCTCTACCTTTGACTCATCTGTCCAGAGCACATTGTTCCAGAAGTGCTGGTCTTTGCTTAGGTGTTCATTGGCAAACTTTAGTGTTACCCTGATGTTTTTTCTGGACAGCAAAGGTTTCCTCCTGGCACACCTCCCATGCAGATCAAATTTGTGCAGTCTCTTTTTAATGGTAGACTCGTGCACTTTGACATCAACAGTGGCAACAGCTACGTGTAGGTCCCGTGATAACATTCTGGGGTTCTTAGAGACTTCTTTCAGCATCTTGCGGTCTGCCCTCGGGCTGAACTTGCTGGGGCGGCCTGGCCTGAACAAGTTGGCAGTTGTTTGGAATCTTCTCCACTTGTAGATGATCTTCCGGACAGTCGAATGATTGATTTCAAATTGTTTGGAGATCTTTTTAAATCCCTTCCCCGACTCGTAGGCATCTATAACCTTCTTTCTGAAGGCCTAAGAGAGCTCTTTTGATCGAGGCATGGTGACGCCACACACTTCAACAACAAAGAGCAAACCAAACTAAATGTCTGAGGTTTAAATAAGACAGGTTCCTCCCAGATCCTCTCTAACGATGTTCTAATCATTTGCACCTGAGCTGGTGCAGCTGATTCTAATTTTAGGTATTTGAAGTAGTGATAAATGTAGGGGCGTACTTACTTTTTCCACATGCGAAATTTGCATTTATGTTTATTTAAATTATACAATGGACTACAAAATAATAATAATAATAATAATAATAATAATAATAATAATACATTTATTTTGTATAGCGCTTTTCAAGAAACCCAAAGACGCTTTGACATAGTACGTAAAACAAAGACAAAAATACATAATTAAATAACCAAACAGAAAGGAAGGAGAAGGAGAAGAGACGGTCAGGGGTTGAATGAGGTGTTGAACAGGTGGGTCTTGAGTGATGATTTGAATGTGGTGAGTGAGGAGGAGTCTCTGATGGTGTGAGGTAGTGAGTTCCAGAGTGTGGGAGCAGCGCTGGAGAAGGCCCTGTCCCCCTAGGATCTGAGTTTGGTCCGGATGGGGGGGGGGGGGGCACAGGAGGTTGGCAACAGCAGAGCGGAGGGTGCGGATGGGAGTGTGTCTGGGGAGGAGGTCAGTCGGGTAGGATGGGGCCAGGTTATGGAGGGCTTTGTAGGTCAGGAGGAGGATTTTGTACTGGATTCTCTGGGAGATGGGGAGCCAGTGGAGCTTGTGAAGGACGGGAGTGATGTGGTCCCGGGCCCGGGAGTGGGTGAGTAGACGGGCAGCGGAGTTCTGAATGTATTGAAGTTTATTGATGATATTTGAGGGTGAACCATAGAGGAGGCTGTTGCAGTAGTCCAGACGGGAAGTGATGAAGGCGTGGATGAGGGTTTCTGCAGCTGCGGAGGAGAGGGATGGACGGAGACGGGCGATGTTTTTCAGATGAAAGAAGGCTGTCTTGGTGATCTGTTTGGTGTGTTTGGCGAAGGAGAGGGTTTGGTCAAAGATGATGCCAAGATTCCGGATGTGAGGGGAGGTGGATACTGGGATACCGTCGATGTTGAGGGTGAACTTGTGGGTGGATTTGGTGAGCGTTTGTTTTTAGTCCAATAATGATTATTTTGGATTTATCACAGTTTAGTTTGAGGAAGTTGATTTGAAGCCAGGATTTTATTTCAGTGATGCAGTTTGTCAGGATAGAGTGGGTGATGGAAATTCACTTGGCGGAAATGAAAAGCTGGATGTCATCGGCAAAGCAGTGGAATTGGAGACCATGACGACGGATTAAGTGACCAAGGGGGAACAGGTACAGGATGAAGAGGCGGGGACCGAGAACTGAACCTTGGGGGACACCTTGGGGGAGGGGAGCAGTGGGGATTTGCAGTTATTGATGGAGATGAACTGGTGCCTGTCGGAGAGGTATGATTTGATCCAAGAAAGGGCAGTGCCAGTGATGTTAAAGGTGGTTTCAAGTCGCATAAGGAGGATGATGTGATTGATGGTGTCAAAGGCGGTGCTGAGGTCGAGAAGGATGAGAATGTTGAGGTTACCGGCGTCGGAGGAGAGGAGAAGGTCATTGGTGATTTTGAGGAGTGCAGTTTCCGTACTGTGGTTGAGGCGGAATCCGGATTGGAATGTTTCATACAGGTTATTGGCAGAGAGGTGATGTTTGAGTTGAGTGGCTACAGCGCGTTCCAAAACTTTTGACAGAAAGGGTAGGGTGGAGATGGGTCTGAAGTTATTTGGGGTGTCAGGGTTGAGTCCAGGTTTTTTCACAATGGGGGTGACAGCAGCGATTTTGAGGGATGGTGGGACGATGCCAGTAGACAGGGAGGAGTTTATCGTTGCAGTGATAAATGGAGAGAGAGCAGGAAGGCAAGCCTTAACAAAGCTGGAGGGGATGGGGTCCAGAGTGCAGGTGGCAGTTTTCATTCCCGTGAGGAGTTCAGAGAGGTCAGTAGGGGAGACTGGGGAAAAGTGAGATAGGGGTTGGCAGGATAAGGGGGGGGGGGGGGGGCAGATGGTTTGAGGGGGAGCACGTGCGGTGGTGGTTAGGCTGCTGTAGATGTTGTCTATCTTGCTTTGGAAGAATGAAAGGAAAGAAATGCAGTTGTCGACTGTGAATGACTGGGTGGTGGTATCCAGGGGGCTGAGGAGTTTGTTTATTGTGGAGAAGAGTGCTTTTGGGTTTCCGGAGCCAGAGTGGATTATTTGAGAGTAGTAGGTGGAGCGGGCGTGGGAGAAGGCATCTTTGTAGTGCTGCAGGTGGTCTTTGTAGGCTTGGGAGTGGATTGTGAGACCTGTTTTATTACTGAGTCTTTCAAGTTGGCGGGCACGGGTTTTCATCAGGCGGAGTTCAAGGGTAAACCAGGGAGCAGAATGGGTGAAGGAAACCGTTTTGGTTTTTATAGGCGCAAGCTGGTCGAGGCAGGAGGAGAGAGTGTGGTTGTAGTCGTCAGTGAGGCCAGAGGGGCTGTGCAAATCAACGAAGGGAGAGGTGGACATTTTTTCGGAGAGGGAAGATGAGAATGAGGTAGGTGAAAGAGTTTAGCTTACGGAAGTTGATTATACGTTTTTGCCTTGGTGCTGGGGTGGGAATGTTGATGGTCATAGTAATGGCTAGGTGATCGGAGAGGGTGAGGTCAGAGCCAGAGAGATGGTGTAGATTTAGTCCAATAGAACAGACAAGGTCCAAAATGTGACCACGGTTATGGGTGGGAAAGTTGACATGTTGAGTGAGGTTAAAGCAATTTAGAATATCAATGAAGTCAGCGGTTATTGTGGAGTCAGTGGAGTCCATGTGGATATTGAAATCACCGAGGAGGAGGGTTGAGGGGGAGAAGGAACAGAGCTGGGTCAGAAAGTAAGAGAAGTCAGACAGGAATGATGGGTGTGGTTTGGGAGGGCGGTAGACAACTGCCATGACTGACTGTGTGTGACCAGAAAGTTTAAAAGCCAGGTGTTCAAATGATGGAGCAGATGAGATGGAGATGAGGCTGGTCTTGATGTCCTGTCGGTGTATTCCAGCAATTCCACCACCTCGGCCCTCCGAGCGTGGTTTATTGATGTATGAGTAACCATTGGGTGTAGTGAGGTTGAGTGAGAGGTAGTCCAGAGGTTGTTGCCAGGTTTCAGTCAGACAGAGAAAGTCCAGTTTATTGTCCAGAATGAAGTCGTTCAGGATGTGGCTTTTATTGTTAAGGGACCGGGTATTGAACAGAGTAAGCTTCATATTGCTTTGTATGGTGTGGATGGACTCAGGTGATTTTGCCAGGGCTTGCAGACAGGGCGCGCGTTCGTGTATGTTGTTGTGATGACGTAATCGACGGGTGAGAGTGCGCTCAGCTGACCAGAGTGAGGGGATGGAGTGACCTGTCTGGGAGTAAACAAACTTGCGACCGGAGCCTCTATCGATGTATCTGGGTCTTCGTAGGAGTCCGTGGTTTTTGATGACAGAGATGCATGGCGGAGTGAAGTGGTTGTTGAGTTGAAGAAGCCTAGTGGCGGAGTACCTCAGTGCCATGCCAGGCAGGAGCGAAGGGGCACAGAGCCCGGAGAGGTCAGCCGGCAGCCGCATACAAACAATGTAAATGTTTCATGATATTTGTTGTTATATTATATCACCTTTATCGATCAATATTGTTGAAATGAAGATCAAATAGCTGTATGTTGAAATATGTTGAAAAAGTCAAAACTTTACATGGGGTGTCCTTACTTTTTCACATGACTGTATATACAGACTTGGCATTTAATATGGAATATTTTTTTTGTGGGGGTGAAATTACTTTTCAAGATGTCTTAGAACCAAAAGATCATTGGAATTATGTTGAAACTATTCCAGATTTTGTTAATGTGACCTTTAAAAGAAACAAAAACCACATTTGACATTTCGAAACAAATAAATTGATCCTTGAAAGTGATGTAAACCGATATCGAACTCAATTCACGGCCAGTACTGTGTTAAACTTCTGTACGTTTTCCAGAAGTATCTCTTTATTTTGCACATTAGCCAAATTTTTTTTCAACAAAAACAAAAGCTAAATTATGACTGGGATTACGGACAGTAAAATTACAGTTCAGTACTTCGTGTAACCCCCACGAGCATTCAGGAGAGCACGTACACGTCGAGGCATGCTGTTCGCGAGATTTGCCAAGGTTTGGACAGGAATCGCTTGCCATGCAGTGACAATAGTCTGCTGCAATTCACGCGCAGAGGTGGGCTGCTGGTCCAAGTTGTCGATTTGACGCGTTAATTCTGCCCACAAGTTCTCTATCGGATTCATATCCGGGGACATGGCAGGCCACTCCATATGCTCTACACCACGGTCAGCAAGAAAGTGTAGGATCATGCGAGCACGATGAGGCCATGCATTGCCATCTTGGAAGACAAAGTTTCCTCGAAAGGCTGCACGAGCAAATGGAAGCAATGTTTCTTCCAAAATGACCCTGTACTTGAACTGGTTCAGGTTTCCATTCAGAACAACCAGGTCAGTTTTGCCCCCTGCATGAAAAGCAGCCCAAACGGTCACCCCACCACCTCGGACTCTTGGCACTATACAATCTTCGTTGTGGGCTTCATGCACTTGTCTGCACACTCGGACGCGGCCATCTTGACGATAGACCAGAAATCTAGACTCGTCACTGAAGGTCACGTGATTCCAGTGTCCTGGCTGCCATTGACGGTGCTCTCTGGCCCACTGCAATCGGCGCTGGCTGTGTTGTCTGGTCAGGCGTGGCTTTCTCAGGGGACGCCTGGCACGATAGCCTGCTTGAACCAGTCGTTGGTTGACTAGCCTTCTGGATACAGGCACATTTGTCAGTTGCTGCCACTCAGCCCTAAGCCGATTAGCTGACTTGGTACGGCCATTGCAGACTAACCGGTGCAGCTGGCGATCATCTCTCCTTGTGGTTCTGCGTGGACGCCCTGGCCTCGGTATTGGAGTAGGGACACCCCTCTGAGCATTTCGTTTCAGGATCTTTGACACCTGACCTTGAGTGATGCCATACTGCCGAGCAATAGCACGCTGTTTCATGCCAGAATTTCGTAAAGCCACCACTCCATGACAAACAGCATTGTCAAGTTGACGGACCATCTCCAGAGGAAGCGGCAATAACTTTTGTAGACATGCAGCAGTTGTTTTCCACTAATACAGAATGCAACAACCGTTATATACCCGATTGTGAAGCCAATCTTCAAATGTACCTGTCCTTTCATTTTGTCATGCCACCTGTGATATAATCCTGTTATTGACTTCTTGCTGCGAAAGACAATCAGTGACATGGTTCTTTCAACAAAGACATCACCGAAGGGTAAAAGAAACTCACCAGATTGATATACTGAGTTCAAAAAGTAAGTCCAAGTCAAGAAAAAAAAAATATTCCATATTAAATGCCAAGTCTGTATATAGCAATACCCCGGCCTACGTCATCAATTGGTTCCATAAGCCGTGACGTAACTTGGTTTTTGACGTAAACCAGGCGTAATGCCTTAAAAATGCCTTAAAATGAAGACAAACGCCGTAGCTTGAAGTCGCCGGTGCAATTACCCCCAAGAATTAGTTAGCCGCTCCTTCGCGACTTTGTAGCCTGGCATGGTCTTCTCCTCCTGCGAGATAAAGGATTTGTCGGGCATCCTCTTCCAAAAAAGGCCCGTTTCGTCGACGTTGAAGATCTGCTCGGGCAAGAATCCCTCGTCCTCAATGATCTTCTTCAATGTGGCAGGAAATTCCTCGGCGGCTGCGGTGTCGGCAGCTGCAGCTTAGCCCTGAATCTTGACGGTGTGCAAGCTGAAGCGCCGTTTAAAGCGTGCAAACCATCCAGAGCTTGCAACGAAGGTTGTGTCCTTATCCTCCGGGTACTTCTTCTGAAGATCCTGGAACAAAGACTTCGCCTTCTCCTGTATCAGCAGCTGGCTCGTTGGTATGCGTTCATGGGTCTGGCATTCGATCCACAACGAAAGGAGTCTCTCCATCTCGTCGAAAATCTGACCCCTCTTCACATTCATGACAGCAGTCTTCGCCGACGGCGCTTTTTCAGTGACGTATGCGAGAATACGTTCCCTATCATGAATGATGGTCGATACCGTCGACCGTGGCAGCCCTAAGGCATGCGCTATCACCGACACCTTTTCACCTTTTAATCAGATTTAACTTATCTTCCATCGTAACCACATTACGCTTGGAAACACTAGCACTATCCTTCTTAGGACCCATTGCTAACACAGACACAGTAAAGGAATAATCACAAAAATAACAGCGAAAGGCAAAGCAAGCACGCAACCGCAGCACAGGACAAAATGCATATGGCGTCGCCTTTGTTTTGAATGAGAACCAGCAGCTACGCGTACGTATACTGTACGTACATTTAAAAAATATTTTTAATGTGCTTTTTATAGTATTTTAAATTGTTTTTTTAGCTTATTTTATTGTTACATTTTTAGTACTATTTTATTTATTTTAAATGTATTTTTAAGGAAAAATTGATTTTTTTCACGTCCTCCTATTACGATTCGGATTATATTTTTAATGATACAATTTTAATGTATAGTAATACATACAACATAGAATTGCAGTTTGATTATTAACAGTCCATTAAGATATGACCTTGGCTGACAGTATGACCTCGAGGTACCCACACTTTCCTCTAAGCTGTCTCGCCTGGGTTTGAATCCCTGCACAGCTATAAACTATCATCCCGGTGTTTCACAGACTGGGTGAATATTCAATGGTGTGCTGTCCCTCCGATGGACGTTTTATGGGCGTCCCATCTTCTGAAATTAGTTGATGGAAGTTAAAGATCCCTACGCACGGGGTCCTCCATGAAGAATGGGCGAGCTATCGCCAGCACCCTGAACAAATTACAAATTCCTGTCCCAACTACCTGCTGGGAAGGCAATGGCAAACCATATGACATAACAATTGTTCAGGAAGTTGCTTTGGTGGCACAGACACTCAGTAACGAGTATGCTCCATCAAATTTTAAAATAAAAGAAACTGAATAGCAAAAGCAAACAAAAAAAACGGAAAAGCAAATTAAAGCCATTTAAAAAAAAGGATAGAGCACAGCCATATAGAGAGGGGAAGGGGAGTGGGGGAAGGATGGGAGTAGGGGAGGGAGGGGAGTGGCCAATAGGGGAGGGAGAGTGAAGTAGGGGAGAGAGAGAAGTGTGGGAGACAGGGGAGGGACACAAGAGTGGGGAGAGAGAAGGGAGTGGGAAAGGGAGGAGAGAGAGAGGGATACTTTTGCTCGCTTTTCCTGTCACTTGGAACGGGCACTCTTCCTCGTGTCAATATACAATAGTACAAATCTAGCATCCACAAGCATATGTTTCATCCACATCCACAGGTGGGTAATGAAAGAAAAATAATGAGGGCGATAAACCTTTTATGTACGTAGGTGTTGTGACTCAGCACCATAGCATGCAACCAATCACAAGACAGAGTGGGGCAAATGGGAAACCAGACAGCAATGGAGATGCACCCGAGCATGTGAAAAGGTCTTGTGGTTAAAAGGCGATGGAGTTTCAGTGGGTGCAGTCGAAATGAGAGACCATTAGAAGAAGGCTATGGACACCACTTGAAAGCTTGGAGTGAAAAGCACAAGGGGAAGTGTGAAACAACACCGACTTATAGGGGGAGCAATCTTTCGTAACATTTTGGATGAAGGCCTTGAAGGCATTTGCAAGCCGAGGAAAGCAGAAAAAGGACATGGTGGTACAGAGAACACCCGCAGCCTGTTTTGGAGGCCATCTTTTAGATACGATCTACCCAAAAAGGTTATTGGCGATCGTGAGGTGAAAACCTGGACCCTTTTCCCAAAGGATGAACTACTAAACGACTTCTTTCTGGAAGAACAAGGTGAGGGAATGAGTCTTTCCTGCATTACAATAAATGTTCCAAATAGATAACCATTTCATAATTTCTCCAGATGGGTAGAGAGGGAATGATAGAGAGGGATTAATCGATAAACTCCAGATTGGTAGAGAGGAGTAAGGAAAATAGTACATAGAGCTTGGAAACAGTGTTAGCCGCTGTTAGCCGCAGGGTTTGCACAAGACAGCAGAAGGCATGAAGGTCAAATGGTAAGGAATGAGTCTCAAACATGCTATCCAGAGATCGAGATAGTTTACCAGTGTGTCCAATACCAATTTGACTCGTGTAATTGTCCCATGCATCATTTTGGAAGTTCGCTGAAGACAGCTTGAAAGACAGACTTCAAAAGTAAGAGATGTTGGGAGTCAAAGGGAGCCGAGGAAGAGCAGGGAAGGTTGGGATGGGAAGTTAGACATCCAGCATAATAAGTGTCATGTTTTGGCAAAAATACAAATAAGACAGACCAGACTAGGTGGTGTAATGGTTATGGCATCCGCTCCGGGTCTGGGTGGTTGGTGGTTCAAACCCCACCAGCCGAGTCATACGAAACACTTTTTTAAAATGCTATGTGCTGCTTCTTTACATGACGTTCAGCATCTAACAAGATGGAGCACGGAAAATCCCCAGAGGTTGTCATTAAGAAATTCCTTCTTATGAAATGCCCCGCTGAGTGCGGTGAGAAAGGTGCCACCATTGTTGTGACGTCGCTGGTACCCAGAGTGCCCTGGGAAGTGACAGCACTTCCCCCAAGCTCAGTGTCTGTGTTTGTCACATCTAGCAGTCCTGTGTTGTGTTTTGCGTATTCGTCTGTATGTCGATGTGTGAGAGACGTGTTTGTGGCAGCTCCACAACGAGCCTTAGATCGTGTTTATAAAAAAAAGTATCTTCAACACAAACCTCTGCACAATTGGATGTTTCCTGTTTCTGTCTCTGTAGATCCTCCTCATTGTCTTTTGGTTTGTTATGAAATGTGACACTCTTCACCTGCTTATAATCCTAGGAAATATGCACGCACGCACACACACACACACACACACACACACACACACACACACACACACACACACACACACACACACACACACACACACACACACACACACACACACACACACACACACACACACACACACGTTATTATGCTTATGGATTACAACAGCACGAAAAATATTAAATCAAACCTCACATTTCCATACTATATAAATTAATGTACATAATGAAGAGATTTATTAGGGCAAACTACAGCAGGGGCCAAGATGCATCCGTTTAAAATTGCTAGCCACTTGAAGCAAGGAAATAGTTACCATAGAGCATAATGGTAACAATAAGGATGTTATATGTACGTGGATGATTTGGCAAAGCTCAATCCCAAATCGAAGAGTTTCTCATTTAATTTTGCATCTCCTTTTCTTGCATTGTTACGTTGGCAGTGGCTTTTTAGTTAGCCTCTCTCTGATGTTCACATTTCAAGACATGTTTTGCAGCATTGAGCGTCAACATGTGTGGCAGTGAGGTCTATTTATCTAGAACCATTCTTTTGGAATATGTAGTAATCCCATGAAAGAGAGGGGGTGGGGAGAGCAGCAGCAAAAGGAGCAACAGGATCAGCAGGAGAAACAGGATCAACGGCCGCAGCCACATCCGGAGCAAAAGCAGGGAGAGTCAAAGGTTCCAAAATTATTACAATTTGGCTGAGATTGTCACGATGTCCCCTTCATACGAGTCATCTGTAATCAATGCACATTCTGACCAATCATGTTCCTGAACGTGTGTATTTTCTCAAATATACTATGGAAAATGCTCACTTTTTTTTTTTCATTTCCCTTTCACCCAACGTGTTCTCTTCCTTTTTTCAGGTTTTTAACACTATTTTTGTTGCCATATTTTTCTTTCCACTGCATTACAATTAGTGACTGTATGTTTTGTATCATATTAGTTATTGCACATCGATATTTGTTTTTTGGTTTAATTACTACTAGCATTGAACCTGTCACTTCGCTGATGATAGTTGAACAATATAACCTATACATCGTTAGGGGAATGACATTTAGGGGCTAACTTTGCATAGGGTAGGTTAGTTATTTCCCATAATCATCTGCATAAACGTCCTTTGTTCTATTGCAATGTATTGGAGCAAGCCCTTTGTTATCGGTCATTTATCTCCTTTTCAATCGACTTGGATGGCCATCTAGTACATATTTGGGCAGGAAACGTCGGGTTGCCACACCATCCTTCTGGAGCATCTGTGTGAGAAACCAGCGGGTGGAACCTCAAACCATCAAACTGGGCTAGGTAGCAATAGGAACTGAGAGGGGAGGGGCTAAATGCGTCCCGGCAGAGGGCGGGGACAAACTCTATAAAAGGGGGCACAACCAGTGTGGGAGGGGGGGAGAAGCCCGAAACATCGAGGGGAGGGGAGAGGGAGGAGAGGGGGGTGGGGGGATGAGGCTGCGTGCGAGACTGTGGGGGTCCCCCCCCCCTCCCCTCAACAACATTACTCCAGTGATGCACTCCACCAAGCCCCACCCTGCTAGCCACGCCCACGACCTTTTTCTCAGGCCGGATCGCTGGGGTATTTTCTGTCTTGTCAATCCATTGCTATTGTCTATCTCTCATGGAAAGACTGAGCCCAATAAGTTAGATGGGTGAGGAACAGCCATTAGTTTGTTGTTTTGTGGACACGTTTACAGAAAGGGATAAGTGATAGTCACTGTTTATTACTGATTGTAGTTGCTTCATTTGGATTCCTGCCCCCCTGTTCCTCATTACATTATAAAACCACTTTGTCTCTGGGGGATTTTGGGGAGGTTCTGATCACAGTTTCAATGATGCAAGTTCATTAAAGGACAAATTGGATAGACTCCTCTCGGCCGTTAAAGATCTGAGGACAAAATGAGGACAGAACTGCAAGCCAAAACGTGGGTGAGCCTCGTCTGGCCGGCGGAATCATTGACGGATGTGCGGAGTGGGCAGTAGAGACTGGCGGACGGTCAGGCCGGGATAATAGGGGGGAATCCAGTAAATGGTTAAGGCCGCACTAAGGGCTGCCCGGGGAATAGTAAAAAGAGGCACAGTGGGGAGAAAAAGGAACAAAGACAGAACTAATTTAAAACAGATAGAATTGGGAAAAAAAAAATGCCGGAAAGAGGTCAAGTATAGCGTTAGAGCACGACATGGGGAAAAAACAAGATCGAACAGGGGAGAACAATAAATAGGAATATGGTGGCCAGGGCTTGAAGGTTGAGAGGGGAGTTAGAATGGGCCCTGCTGAGGAGGTAAATGGACATACAGGTGCAGAAAGTCGTGCTGGAGGAGCCACGTGATCGGGGAGTACCAGCCATTGCCGCAACAAAGAAAAAACCAGGTACAGAAAGACACAGGATTATGGTGTGATTGGGGAGCAGGTCCAGTTAATGGCAGCCTGGAAGGGCACTCCTCTCGTAGAGGTGTGCGAGCCGGTGCACTTTTTTGTACACCGCTCCTTGCCTCTTCCATCCCCAGGCGCTGCATGACGCCTTCGCCGGGCACCGAAGGGGGCCCGACGATGATACGTGCTAAAAGGGAGTACTCAGTTTTCACACTGGTTATTTTCTTTCTTTGTATCTTGCTTGTTTGTTTGTTTGTCCGGGCGATATCTCAGCCATTCTTTGAGCTATGAAGCTGAAAGTTTGGCACAATAGTGAGCAAGTGCTTTGGAAAAAACAGTGTTTTTTGACTAATCAATTATTTGATCAATTACTTAATTACTATCGATTTATAAAGTACATATTTATTTCCTCTCTCATCTGGGCAATATCTCAGGCACCTTTTGAATTAGAAAGCTGATATTTGGACCCGACAATGACCAAGTGATTTGGCTGTAAAGGGTATTTTTAATTTATTGATCAATCGATTAATGATTTAATTATTCGATTAATGACTTAGTTAATTTAAAAAAAAAGTTAGATTCAGATGAAACGGTGGTGGTTTAGGTATTCTATTAGCCAATTGATTATTTTATGATTATTGTTTATTTATTTTCTTTCTCATCTGGGCAATATCTCAGGCACCTTTTGAGCTCGGAAGCTGATATTCAGACAAGACAGTGACCAAGTGATGTGGCTATGAAGGATATTTTTGATTTATTGATTAATCAATAATTTTTTTTCTTTTGATTAATGACATTTAATTTTCAAAAAGTTATAGCTTCGGATGAAACACTGGTGGTTGAGGTATGCTATTAGCAAATTTATTAAGAAATTATTTTCCGATCATTAAAAAAAAAAAAATTATTATGCACTTAATCAATCAATTATTGTACACCTCTCCCTCCCAAGGAGAGCTCGGCGGGTGAAGTACCAACCGAGAATGAAGGTGTGGAGGTTGAAAGAGGTGACAGTAAGGGAGGCATTAAAAGAGAGGCTGAGTAGGGTAGAGGATGATGTGGTTGAGCTTGAAAGTGGTTGGATGTCAATGAAAGCTAGTCTGTTGGGAGCCGTTGGTGAGGTATGTGGATGGACAAAAGGACCACCGAGGCACTCGGAAACATGGTGGTGGGATGTTGAGGTTGGAAAGAGGATTGACGAGAAGAGGAAGAAGTTCAAAGAGTGGCAGAAGGCGAAGGGTACGGGAGCAGAAACAGCAGAGCATGAAAGTTATAAGGCAGCCAGGAAGGCTGCAAAGAAAGAGGTAGCAAAGGCGCAGGAGGCATGTAGGAAAATGTTCGGAGAACGCTTGGATTCGGAAGAGGGTCAGAAAGCAGTATTCAGGATTGCAAAGCAGATAGCGAAAGAGAGGTGTGATGTGATGGGGGTGAGTTGCTTGAAGGATGAAGTGGGACAAATCGTTGTCGACCCAGATGGAATTAAAGGAAGATGGAAAAGATATATGGAAATGCTGTTGAATACAGAGAATGAATGGGATGGCAACATAGAGAGTAACCCAGTTTTAGGACCGGCAGAGAAGATAACTGAGAAGGAAGTTGAGGAAGCGATAAAAGCAATGAAGAGTGGAAAAGCGGGAGGGCCGACGGGAGTTGTGGGAGATATGTTGAAGGCAGCAGGAAGTTGGGGTGTGAAGAGAATGACAGAGATCTGTAATCTGGTGGTGAAAGAAGGCCGCATTCCAGTGGATTGGGAACTGAGTACCCTCGTCCCTCTATACAAGGGGAAAGGTGACCCTCTGGAGTGTGGCTTGTACCGAGCGATAAAGTTATTGGAGCATGGAATGAAGGTATTGGAAAGGGTGTTGGAGAGGAGGATAAGGAAGAAAGTGAAGATCGACGAAATGCAGTTTGGATTTATGCCAGGAAGAGGAACGACAGATGCGCTTTTCATTGTGAGGCAGTTGCAGGAGAAGTACATGGATAAGAGGAAGAAGTTGTTTTTTGGGTTTGTTGATCTGGAGAAAGCATTCGATAAGGTTCCACGCAAAGTATTGACATGGGCATCGAGGAAGTTAGGAGTGGAGGAATGGTTGATCAGAGTAGTGATGGCAATGTACAAAAGAGCACGCACAGCTGTAAGGACGAAGGACGGGAACAGTGGTGAGTTTGAGGTGAAGGTGGGAGTGCATCAGGGTTCGGTACTAAGTCCACTACTATTTGTAGCTGTGATGGAGGTGCTGGCTCAGACCGTAAAGGAGGGTTTACCGTGGGAGTTGTTGTATGCAGATGATCTGGTGTTGATTGCGGAAAGTATGGATGGACTGAAGGAAAAGATGAACAAGTGGAAGGAATGTATGGAGACAAAAGGTCTGAAGGTGAATATCGGAAAGACAAAGGTGATGGCAAGTGGTAAAGCATGTGGTGAGGTGGAAAGAACTGGGAAGTGGCCGTGTGCTGTGTGCAGGAAGGGTGTCGGAGTGAACTCCATTCAATGTACAATGTGTGCTGAGTGGGTTCATCAAAAATGTAGTGGTCTGAGAGGGTCATTAACCAGTGTGGCAGCTACATTCAAATGTAAGGTGTGCACAGAGGGAGCTGCAGATGGAGGAAATGTTGAGTTGGATCTTGGAGACGGCGTGAAGCTGGAAGGTGTGAAAACATTTTGCTACCTCGGAGACATGCTGAATGGAGAAGGTGGATCAGACTCGGCAACGGTTGCTCGAGTGAGATGTGCATGGAAGAAGTTTCGGGAACTGAGTGGCGTGCTGATGAGGAGGAGAGTGTCGCTGAAGCTGAAGGGAAAGGTGTATGCTGCATGTGTGAGAAGTGTTATGATTTATGGGAGCGAGACATGGGTAATGAACGTAGAGCAGCAACGAAGGCTGGAAAGGGTGGAAATGTGAATGGTTCGATGGATGTGCGGAGTATCGTTGAGAGAGAGGAAGACAAATGATGAATTGCGAAAGATGATGGGAATATTGCCTGTGATTGATGCTGTGAAGAGGAACAGGTTGAGATGGTTTGGTCATGTATTGAGGAAGGATGAAAGTTACTGGTTGAGAAGAGTGATGGAAGTTAATGTAGAAGGAAGTAGAGGACGGGGAAGACCGAGAAAGACTTGGCTAAAGATGGTGGAAGAAGAAATGCGGGCAAGGGGGTTAACAAGGAGAGATGCAGAAAATAGGGCAAAATGGAGAAGATTGTCATGGGGACCGCAAGGCTAACCCCCGCTCTAGCAGGGAACATGGACTTAAAATGCATGTTGTTGTTGTTGTTGTCTCCCTCCCAATACCGTCTTAATGTGCTGCACGGTGGTATCGCCGAGCACCAAAGGCTCCCCGGCAATGCTGCACACGAGAAGATGTTATTTATTTATTTGGCATGGGAGTAGTGTAAGGTATATGTCGGGATATGCTCCACAGGTTGGTCGGAGCGATGAAGAGAAGGACAAGTTCTGGTGTGCGATAGAGAAGCTGATGGAAAACGTGAAAGATGAGGAAGTTGTTGTGGTAGGAGACCTAAATGGACATGTGGGAAGGAGTATGGAAGGTTTTGAGGGAGTTCATGGGGGTTACGGATATGGTGTGAGAAATGGAGAAGGTGAAAGGATTTTGGAGTTTGCTGATGGAGCTGTTTGTTGATTTGTAATACTCAGTTCCAGAAAGAGGACAATAAGCTTGTGACATACACGTCAGGTGGGTCGACGACAACGTTGACTACCTGATGGTGCGTAGGCGAGATAGGGGGCACCTCCGGGACACAAAGGTGATCCCGGGGGAGGAGGCTGTTTCACAGCACCACATAGTTGTCTGCGACATAAGGGTGAAAGGTGCGAGGAGAGCTCGGCGGGTGAAGTATCAACCGAGAACGAAGGTGTGGAGGTTGAAAGAGGTGACAGTAAGGGAGGCATTAAAAGAGAGGCTGAGTAGGGTAGCGGATGATGTGGTTGAGCTTGAAAGTGGTTGGATGTCAATGAAAAATAGTCTGTTGGGAGCCGTTGGTGAGGTATGTGGATGGACAAAAGGACCACGGAGGCACTCGGAAACATGGTGGTGGGATGATGAAGTTGGAAAGAGGATTGACGAGAAGAGGATGAAGTTCAAGGAGTGGCAGAAGGTGAAGGGTATGGGGGCAGAAAAAGCAGAGCATGAAAGTTATAAGGCAGCCAAGAAGGCTGCAAAGAAAGGTAGCAAAGGCGCAGGAGGCATGTAGGAAAATGTTCGGAGAACCCGTGGATTCGGAAGAGGGTCAGAGAGCGGTATTCAGGATTGCAAAGCAGATAGCGAAAGAGAGGTGTGATGTGATGGGGGTGAGTTGCTTGAAGGATGAAGTGGGACAAATCGTTGTAGACCCAGATGGAATTAAAGGAAGATGGAAGAGATATATGGAAATGCTGTTGAATGCAGAGAATGAATGGGATGGCAACATAGAGAGTAACCCAGTTTTAGGACCGGCAGAGAAGATAACTGAAAAGGAAGTTGAGGAAGCGATAAAAGCAATAAAAAAAACCACCTTTTAGAGGCCATTTTTCCCCGCAAGCGGGAGTTGGCCTTTTTCGGGAACTGTGGTTGTTGTTGTTTTTCGGTCCCCTTTTTGAAGCAATGTTTTACGGCCGGATGCCCTTCCTGACGCCAACCCTTTTTGCCGCCTTTAACGACAAGCAGGGCATTACCAGTGAACTGGTACTCAATTTGCCGACCTCGGAAGGATGACAGGCTGAGTCAACCCCCCTGGCGTTAATTCAGCGATTGACCGGGATTCGATAAATGAATTCGGGAAGCGATAAAAGCAATGAAGAGTTGAAAAGCGGGAGGGCCGACGGGAGTTGTGGGAGATATGTTGAAGGCAGCAGGAAGTTGGGGTGTGAAGAGAAAGACAGAGATCTGTAATCTGGTGGAGAAAGAAGGCCGCATTCCAGTGGATTGGGAACTGAGTACCCTCGTCCCTCTATACAAGGGGAAAGGTGACCCTCTGGACTGTGGCTTGTATCGAGCGATAAAGTTATTGGAGCATGGAATGAAGGTATTGGAAAGGGTGTTGGAGAGGAGGATAAGGAAGAAAGTGAAGATCGACAAAATGCAGTTTGGATTTATGCCAGGAAGAGGAACGACAGATGCGCTTTTCATTGTGAGGCAGTTGCAGGAGAAGTACATGGAGCAGAGGAAGAAGTTGTTTCTTGGGTTTGTTGATCTGGAGAAAGCATTTGATAGGGTGCCATGCGAAGTAGTGACATGGGCATTGAGGAAGTTAGGAGTGGAGGAATGGTTGATCAGAGTTGTGATGGCAATGTACAAAAGAGCGCGCACAGCTGCAAGGACGAAGGACGGGAACAGTGGTGAGTTTGAGGTGAAGGTGGGAGTGCATCAGGGGTCGGTACTAAGTCCACTACTATTTGTAGCTGTGATGGAGGTGCTGGCTCAGAACGTAAAGGAGGGTTTACCGTGGGAGTTGTTGTGTGCAGATGATCTGGTGTTGATTGCAGAAAGTATGGATGGACTGAAGGAAAAGATGAACAAGTGGAAGGAATGTATGGAGACAAAAGGTCTGAAGGTGAATATCGGAAAGACGAAGGTGATGGCAAGTGGTAAAGCATGTGGTGAGGTGGAAAGAACTGGGAAGTGTCCGTGTGCTGTGTGCAGGAAGGGTGTCGGAGTGAACTCCATTCAATGTACAATGTGCGCTGAGTGGATTCATCAAAAATGTAGTGGTCTGAGAGGGTCATTAACCAGTGTGGCAGCCACATTCAAATGTAAGGTGTGCACAGAGGGAGCTGCAGATGGAGGAAATGTTGAGTTGGATCTTGGAGACGGCGTGAAGCTGGAAGGTGTGAAAACATTTTGCTACCTCAGAGACATGCTGAATGGAGAAGGTGGATCAGACTCGGCAACGGTTGCTGGATTGAGATGTGCATGGAAGAAGTTTCGGGAACTGAGTGGCGTGCTGATGAGGAGGGGAGTGTCGTTGAAGTTGAAGGGAAAGGTGTATGCTGCATGTGTGAGAAGTGTTATGATTTATGGGAGCGAGACATGGGTAATGAACGTAGAGCAGCAACGAAGGCTGGAAATGCAAATGGTTCGGTGGATGTGTGGAGTATCGTTGAGGGAGAGGAAGACAAATGATGAATTGTGAAAGATGATGGGAATAGAGCCTGTGATTGATGCTGTGAAGAGGAACAGGTTGAAATGGTTTGGTCATGTGTTGAGGAAGGATGAAAGTGACTGGTTGAGAAGAGTGATGGAAATGAATGTAGAAGGAAGTAGAGGACGGGGAAGACCGAGAAAGACTTGGCTAAAGATGGTGGAAGAGGAAATGCGGGCAAGGGGGTTAACAAGGGGAATATGAATGAATGAATGAATGATCGTTTTAAGGCCATTTTCCCCGCTAGAGTGGGGGTTAGCCTTGCGGGCCCCATGACAATCATGGTTCCCCATTTGAGGCAATGTTTTTATGGCTGGATGCCCTTCCTGATGCCAACCCTTGGTCGCCTCTTACAATGCGCTGGGATATGGTGTACCTATTCTAAACCGGGGTACACACCGGGATCATTCATCCCAGCAAGCTGGTACTCAATTTGCCGACCTCGGAAGGATGACAGGCTGAGTCAACCCCCTGGCGTTAATTCAGCGATCGATCGTGATTCGAACCCAGGATCCGAGGATGCCAAGCCGGCACCCTAACCGCTAAGCCAACACCAGGCTAGGGTTAACAAGGGGAGATGCAGAAAATAGGGCAAAATGGAGAAGATCGTCATGGGGACCGCAAGGCCAACCCCCGTTCAAGCAGGGAAAATGGCCTTAAAATGCATGTTGTTGTTTGTTGTTGGAGCAGTGTAAGGGGTGTTGCAAATCATTTTACCTTTTTCCCCCCCGAGACATGCTTCCTTTGAATGAATGAATGATCGTTTTAAGGCCATTTTCCCCGCTACAGTGGGGGTTAGCCTTGCGGGCCCCATGACAATCATGATTCCCTGTTTGAGGCAATGTTTTTATGGCCGGATGCCCTTCCTGACACCAACCCTTGGTCGCCTCTTACGATGCGCAGGGATACGGTGTACCTATTCTAAACCGGGGTACACACCGGGATGATGATTCCCGATGATGATGATGATGACTGGTATGATGATTCCTTTGATACAGGTTAAAATAGCCGAGAATAGAATAACGCAAAATCAGGAGCAGTTTAATATTTAGTGATAGGCTATTTTAACGTGCATCAAAGGAAGCATTCCTCGGGGGGGGGGGGGGGGGGGGGGGAAACGGTAAAATGTTTTGCAACACCCTTTACTTTGAATTTATCTGTACTTGTTTTTAATTTTTTCAAACTAAAACATTAAATATACATTTACTGATCAACCACTCCTGTTACATATATATGGAAGTGAGGAGAACATGGTGCTGATGCAGTGTTTGTACACGAGCACATTTCTCTTAAGAAGAAGAAAAAAAAAAAAAAAAAAAACCCAAAAAGAAAAACATCGCCATTATAAATTCGAAGTCAAACTGCACAATTCACAATGTGAAGCACCCTCACTTGGTACGTTTTGATAATCTCTTGGCAGTTTTGTTGAATCCGATTTGAAACTTCTTTGGCTTCAAAAAGCTTGGCAGTTGTGTCATTTAGCTTGTCCTTGGTTTCCTGTTAAAAAATAAAAATGACAAAAATAACAACAATAAAGCATCCTAAAATGCAAAGACTGTCCACGTCCGCTTTGTACTAAAACTAAACTTGATTAAAACAGCAAAAATTGTGTTCTCAGCAAAAAAAAAAAAAGGTTTATTGAAAATTTGATTACAAAGATCAAATGGCAAAAACGTTGTAGACAGACACACTGAAGCTCAAATGTTAAATAAAGAAATAAACACGGAAGCAATTAAAAAAACCCAGCCATCTCATGCAGCACAGAGGTGGTCAGGCTAATAAGTGCTATTTACACTCATTACGGCTTTGCGCTTTGATCCGATTATTAATGAATCTTATCCATATTCTCACAATAAAGCTTTGTTGAAGATTTGAGGACAAAAGCTGAAATGGTATCAAAGTTTCGGCCTGGAAACGGACGGATGAACGCACGCAAAAACATACAACCCTGTCTCCCGTTACGCAGGGGACAGACTGATGATAAAACAACACCACTAACTCAAAATCTGCGATCACAAAGTGATCGCCAAGGGCAAGTAAGCCTCCCCAGCTTACTCTTAGCAATCGCCGGTGACTTATCCTTGGCTCCCAATCCAATGATGGCATTTTGTTTGAACCGCCATAAAACCTTGACCTTCAAAATTTAGGAATAGAGTGTAGATTAAGAAAATGTGAACCCATATACAATCTATACATAAAACACAGTGTCATGAAAATCAACATAATCATAAGACTTCAAACAAACAAACCCCCCCAAAAATACCTATTTTGGGGGGTAACCCCCCCCCCTCCCACCCCGTGTACATCCTCAGACCGAAATTTTTCCAATGCCTTGAAAAAACATTGGTACATCAGGGATGATGAAGGTTGTGGTGAAGTTTCATCAAAATTGTGTGTGTAGGTTCAGAGAAAAAAAGCAAATTCCTATTTTGGGGTGCAAGCCCCCCATAGACCACCTTAGACCCCGCCCTTTTAAATGCCAGGAACAAACTTTGGTTCAACAGGGGTGATGAAGGTTGTGGTAAAGTTTCATCTAAATAGTGCGTGTAGTTTCAGAGGAAAAAGCAAATTCCTATTTTGGGGGGGGTCAAACCTGGATCCACTTTGACCCCTTAAACACCCTGACACCCCGATTTGTTTTTAATGCCGTGAAGAAACTTTAGTCTCAACACAACAAATATCATTTGTGCCAAATTTGGTAGCAATCCATTCAGCGGTTTCGGAGAAGAAGTTTCAAGTGTTTACGGACAGACGGACGGACATTTAAAAAGTTTGTTCACGGCATAAATAAATAAAATAAAAAATAATTTAAAAAAAGATCGGGGTCTAAGGGGGTTTACCGGGGTCAAAGTGGAAGTAGGCTTGCCCGACCCAAAATAGATATTTGCTTCCATCTCTGAAACGACACACACGATTTCGATGAAACTTCACCACAACCTTCATCACCCGTGATGTACCAAAGTTTGTTCAAGGCATTTAAAAAAAAAAAATCTGCCCCTGGTGGGATCTGCGGGGGGTTTCCCCCCAAAATCGGTGTTTGATTTCTTCTCAGAAACGACACATGGAATTCCGATGAAACTTAACCACAACCTTAATCACCTATGCTGCACAAAAGTTTGTTCATGGCATTTAAAAAAATTGGGGTCTAAGGTTGTCTATTGGGGGGGGGGGGGGGCTTGACCCCCAAAATATGTATTTGCTTGTTTCTCTGAACCTACACACACAATTATGATGAAACGTCACCACAACCTTCATCATCCATGATGTACCAATGTTTGTTCAAGGCATTGGAAAAATTGGGGACTGAGGAGGTACGGGGTGAGGGGGGGGGGGGGGGGGTGTTGCCTCCAAAATTGTTATTTTTTTTGGTTGTTGTTTATTTTAAGTTTTATGATTATGTTCGTATGATTCTACATGCTGCCCTGTCTTCTAGCAAGCATCGAAATTGGTTTAAAATACCTTTAGTCAGTGCAGTATACTGTTTATTCTACCAGGTGAGCACCAGGGGTTTTGCCCCGATGCTTTATGTACATTTTCATTTCACAGTTCATAGTTGTAGCAATTACAATTTTCAAATGCTAGATATTGATTGAGGTTTTTTTTTTTTTCAGAACGCATTTACGTGTTTTGTTACGTAAATGTGTTTGTGTGTCTCATTGGTTCTTATTACACCATATGCAGGTTTCAGAATGTGGAACGGAGCCTTCCCAGGACTCAAAGTATCCATCTTTGTGTGTGTGTGTGTATGTATGTGTGCGTGTGTATGTGTGTGTGTGTGTGTGTGTGTGTGTGTGTGTGTGTGTGTGTGTGTGTCTCATTGGTTCTTATTACACCATATGCAGGTATCAAAATGTGGAACGGAGCCTTCCCAGGACTCAAAGTATCCATCTTTGTGTGTGTGTGTATGTATGTATGTGTGTGCGTGTGTGTGTGTGTGTGTGTGTGTGTGTCTCATTGGTTCTTATTACACCATATGCAGGTATCAAAATGTGGAACGGAGCCTTCCCAGGACTCAAAGTATCCATCTTCGTGTGCATGCATGCATGTGTGTGCGTGTTGTTCGTTTTTAACTCCATATGCTGGTTTCTTATTGCTTTTTCTTCCCTCTCAATGCTTTAAAAAAAAAGACAAAGCAGCAATTGTTTCTGGACGATTATCAATTTGTCGTTTACCCTCACCCCTACCACACTTTCATTTCATTTTATTGGGGCACTGAGACTCAGTTATTCTCACAGACCAACTCAACTTGACGCTTCTGACTTACTAAAATCAGACTCAGTTTTCTGACACATTTGTAGCTCCATTACAAGGCACCAAAGAAACAAACAAAAGAGGAAAACAAATGTGAATCAGTCAACGGAACCCAATAAAGTCCATATGCGTTCATAATAGGCCTAAGTGGGACGCTCAGCTAGTGAATTTTCGGAAGGCCATAGAGTCGTGCCATTGCAGTATCAGTTGGCTTCATTTGCTGCCAGTCACCAACAGTTATTACCCTCAAACGCTTTAACTTGGTAAGCATTCTGCTGATCTTTCCGATGAAAGTTTTCATCGGACCCGACTGCAGCATGACGCAAGTTCTTGGTCCTCCAAAAGTTGGTTCACTTTCTCTGAATATTCTGTCTTGTCCATGACTGCAGTAGCTCTGGCCTTGTCAGCTGGCAAGATGGCAATATTTGGATCTGCTTAGGCCCATTGCTTCACTCAGAGCGACGCAAACTTATGACTTGGCAAAATGGTTATCCTGGAAATCGAAGTACATCATTGAGGGAGCTCCAACAAGAGTCAAGTCGGCTGAACAATTCCTTCAGATACTGAAGGATGTCCAGCTTCAATCTGACGAGGTGATGGTGTCATTCGATGTAACTTCATTGTTTACTTCAATTCCATTACAATTGGCGAAAGAAACAATGGAAAGTTTACTGAATTCCGATTACGTCAAAACGAACAAGCACCTGAAGATTACCCACCTCGTGGAGCTGCTTGCCTTTTGCCTAAAAACGTACTGTACATTTAAAGGAAAGGTCTATGAGCAAATAAGAGGCACACCTATGGGATCACCAATATCGGGGATCATACAAGAAGCTGTGCGGCAATGATTAGAATCACTGGTATCTTCCATCTACCAACCAAAGTTGTGGGTTCACTACGTCGATGATACTTTTGTCGTCATACAATGGGACATGATAAGCACGTTCAAAGAATAACTCGATGTTGTCTTTCCCGATATCCAATTCACAATGGAAGAAGAAGCAAATCAACAACTTCCATTTTTGGGTGTTTTGGTTTTCCAGCAATTTGGGAAACTGCAGACAACCATATACAGGAAGGCAACCAATACCAGTCAGATTCTGCATTACGGTAGTAACCATCCTATGGCTCATAAACGACGATGCTTGTGAGCACTATTCCAACGGGTCGAAACACTGCAGCAACTCGGAAGCAAAAAAAGAAGAAGAACCTTCTACGAAAGTTATTCCGTTCAAATGATTACCCCAATGGTTTTGTGAATAAGTGTACGCGGAGGAGAGTAAATGGTGGACCCACATAACCCAAACCAAAGTTTTGGCATGCCCTCCCATACGTGACAAACATATCAGAAGCTACTGCTCGCCTGCTGGCCCCATTTGAAGTTGGGATTGCACATGGACCTGAGGCTACCATTAAACGCAGAATCATGCAACCTGAAGACAGATTGAATCGGAGGACAAATCATCCGTCATCTATAAAATAAATCGCAGCAACCGCGCAGCTCACGACATTGTGGAGACTTCTAAAAGATTAAAAACAAGGCTTTATGAACATCAGTTAGCCGTACGTAGGAAGGAACCTCTCTCCCAGGTCGCATCACACAACATCAGCCAAGACCATCAATTGATGTTCAGTATGGCGGAGGCGATAGGACAAGCGAACAACCGAACGTCCAGACAACTGCAGGAGGCCTGGTATTCAAATGAAAATCAACAGACATATCGAGCTACATCCGGCTTAAACACCAAACACACTGAACATTGTTAACCATGAACACCTGTGCAGAAAGCTCTACATCAAAGAAGTAATCAGTTAACCGGTAAAGTGATGTTAACACAGGTGCTAACAATCAGGATGATTAAACTCTCAACGTTGTATGGCTCAGAAGCAAACTGCATATAGGATTTCCTTGATCAAAACAAAACGTAGCTGACAGTGCTATAACACGTTCCAACATTAACCTGTTTTGAGATTTGCTCAGAATACAGGTTCAAGGAAAAGTGCATTTACCTTGTGTGCATCTATTTCAGCATTAAATTTGTTCTGGAATAACTTCAGCTTGTTGTGAAGGGAAGTCACTTCCTCTTTCTGTCTTTCGACTTCTTTATTGAGCTTATGCATATCCGTGTCCTGCAAGGGAAGTAAAATCCTGTTAAATGCATTCAGAGGATTCTGCTTGCATCCCAAAGGAAAAAAACCAAAAAAACATTATACTTCAAGACTCCAAAATGTTTGTTTCTTACAACTTGAATGAAACAAATAGCTGACTGACACAAGGTTTCTTTTAATCATAATTTCTGAGATATTACTTGAAAGCCATGCTTAAAAAAAAAGTCAGTCATGACTTGTGTTGGGTTATTGACGCACAAAGACCCAGCATTAAATACCATATTCACATTCGAAGTATCGTAAAATCTCACTTCGACTTACATCAGACACGTCCTCCAAAATCATCCACATCATCCCGAGCTGCTGCATAAGCTTACAACATTCACAGTAGCATGGAACGTCGTGACATCGACCGTGCTCCGCCCACATTAGTACATCATGAAACATACAGTATATATATATATATATTTTTGGATACAAGATCTAGGCTCGTGCAAGAGCTAATATCAATCAGAAAAAAAAAACGGACACAAAACATACAATAAAGGGAGCGGGAGACAAGATGAGGAGAGGGAGGGAAGCACACAAGTACAACAGCAGAGAACTGGGACATTGGGAGATCTGTGGGAGGGAGAGGGTTTGGGGGGAGGAGGCATGGGAAGGGTGGGGGGGGGGGGAGGGTGGATGGGAGAGGTATAAACACATGGACACTGCTAGAACTTCCAGGAAAGAGGTTGGTATTTCCAAAAAAGTGGATCTGGGGTGAATTAACGGGGGTAGAAGAGATCAAGGTTTTGGATGGGAGAAGATAAGAGATGGTGGTGAACAGCTGTTTTAAACACCTGGAGGGAGGAGAGGGATTGAAGAGAGTGAGGGAGTTTGTTCCAGAGGCGGGAGTAAAGAGGAATGAAGGAGGGAAGGTGAGCAGAGAGTCTTGATTTTGGCAATTTCACCAGAAGAGGGCTGTCGTCAGATCTTGTGCGACCTGAAGGAATATTTGGGGTACAGAGCACAGATATAGCTGGGGGAGCAAGGCCGGAGAGGAGTCGGTAGAAGGCAGAAAGACCACTTACCTGCCTGCGGCGAATGAGTGAAAGGCCCTCGGAGTTAGCTTCATCGCGGGAGATTCCAATGATTCTGAAAGCTTTGATTTCAAAAGCGTGAAGATGAGCTCGGTGTGAGGCAGGAGCACCAGCCCAGAGGGGAGAGCAATATTCCATTGAGCTGCTGATGACAGCCTTGTATGTGGTGAGGAGCTCAGGTGTGCCAAGGAAGGACTTCGCACGACGGAGGACGCCCAGTCGGCGCCTGGCTTTGGAGGCCAGCTTGGAAATGTGGTTTTCCCAGGAAAGATCATGGCAGATAGTGAGACCCAAAAGCTTGAGTGACAGAACTTCTTGGAGAGGATGGTTTAGAAAGTAGATGGGAGGGTTGTCCCGTCGATCGTTTCGGAGAGACATAGTAAGAGTGTGAGATTTGTCAGGATTGAAAGACATGTTCCACTTGTTTGACTAGTCTTGCACCAAGTTTGATTAAAATCCCTTAAACTGTTTTCAAGTATCACATTTTACCTGACATGACCTCTGACCTTCGATGCCAAAATCGAATTAGTTCATCTTTTCATCATAATATATACTTAAGGAAAGTTTGGTCAAAATTCCATCACTGGTTCACAAGTTCGCTCAGTAACAGAATGTTTACCTAATGGGACCTCTGACCTTTGAACTCTTGACCCCATATTCGAATTAGTTCATCTTTGCATCATTATTACACACCAGCAACGGTACCCGCCCTAAGGGCGGGGCTTCAATTGTGAGGCCCAAATGAAAAGGTAAAATATCAGAAATTGAAGGCTTTTTTATTTTAAACGATTCATATAAACATCCGTTAAATCATATCACATGCATAATCGTCAAAATCTAAACAGTATCTTACTATAATTCACCAAATGTCCCACATTCTACACATCCACACAATCACGTGTATGGATGGATGTTACGTGTGTGTGCCGTGCACGTGCCGTGTGTGTGGATGCTACGTACGGGTGGGAGGCCAGAAGCAAACAGGCAATGCAGATACGGCGAATGCTAAAGCATGAAACCAATAAATTCTACATTCCTGTAGCACCTTCAGTCGCACGTCAGACATGGACAGCAAGTTCGTGAAGGACTTCCATGAAAAACGTACCCGTGCGCAAACAAACGGGTACGTTCATGTATAGAAACATCGATCGTGGGACCGTGGCGAATCTGCATATGGCGATACGTGAAGTTCACGTTCAGAAAGTAGAAACCATCACGGCATTGATCTTTGATCTGAAGGCGGAACCGTGCGAACTCACTTGGGGAGAAAGTGCATCAGCCTTTTGCATGAGGGATGTCGATCTTGAATCCTTCTTCACCATGCGGGAACATCAGCACATAGTGAAGAGGATCATAGCTCCGGTGCAGCTCCGTGATGGTTTGAAGTCTACCTTCACGCTAATAGAGGATGACGTTCAAATGGTCCACATGTTCGCCGGGTATGATGATGGATACCTCGCTTTCCTGCGGGAGGTTGTCACGTCGAGCATGCTCACCTGAAGGCCGCTTTCTTGCATCCAGAACCATGGTGATGTTGTTGTCTGCTTCCATCAACTCATGGGCAGATTTCAGAGACTGGATGTACAGTCACGTGAAAAAGTAAGTACACCCCATGTAAAGTTTTGACTTTTTCAACATATTTCAACATACAGCTATTTGATCTTCATTTCAACAATATTGATAGATAAAGGTGATATAATATAACAAATATCATGAAACATTTACATTTTGTAGTCCATTGTATAATTTAAATAAACATAAACGCAAATTTCACATGTGGAAAAAGTAAGTACACCTTTGGCTCTAATAGGTGGTATTGCCCCCTTTGGCAGAAACAACCTCAAGTAGACGTTTCTTATAACTGCCTACCGGCCCTACCAGTCTCTGACATCGACAGGGAGAAATTTATGCCCACTCCTCCACGCAGAATTCTTTCTGCTGTGCGATGTTTGAGGGGTTACTTGCATGCACAGCTCGTTTCAAATCCCCCCACAACATCTCTATGGGATTTAGATCCAGGCTTTGACTTGGCCATTCCAGAACCCTCCATTTCTTTCTTTTCAGCCATTACTTTGTGGATTTACTGGTACGTTTAGGGTCAAGGGTCATTGTCATGTTGCAAGGTCCACCTTCGGTTGAGCTTCCACTTTCCGACAGATGGCCTCACATTATCCTCAAGCACCCTCTGGTACAATGAAGAATTCATAGTGGATTCTATGATGGTGAGCTGTCCAGGCCCTGATGCAGCAAAGCTGCCCAAAACCATAATATTTCCACCACCATGCTTTACAGTTGGTATCAGGTTCTTGTGGCCAAATATGTCTTCTGGTACTGTGGCCAAATAGCCCTACCTTTGACTCATATGTCCAGAGCACGTTGTTCCAGAAGTGCTGGTCTTTGCCTCGGTGTTCATTGGCAAACTTTAGTCTTGCCCTGACGTTCTTTCTGGACAGCAAAGGTTTCCTCCTGGCACACCTCCCATGTAGATCTAATTTGGTCCTGTAGGTTCCGTGATGACATTCTGGGGTTCTTAGAGACTTCTTTCAGCATCTTGCGGTCTGCTCTCGGGCTGAACTTGCTGGGGCGGCCTGGCCTGAACAAGTTGGCAGTTGTTTGGAATCTTCTCCACTTGTAGATGATCTTCCGGACAGTCGAATGATTGATTTCAAATTGTTTGGAGATCTTTTTAAATCCCTTCCCAGACTCGTAGGCATCTATAACCTTCTTTCTGAAGGCATCAGAGAGCTCTTTTGATCTAGGCATGGTGACGCTGCACACTTCAACAACAAAAAGAGCAAACCAAACTAAATGTCTGAGGTTTAAATAAGACAGGTTCCTCCAAGATCCTTTCCAACGATGTTCTAATCATTTGCACTTGAGCTGGTGCACCTGATTCTAATTTTAGGTATTTGAAGTCGTGATAAATGTCGTGGTGTACTTACTTTTTCGACATGCGAAATTTGCATTTATGTTTATTTAAATTATACAATGGACTACAAAATGTAAATGTTTCATGGTATGTGTTATATTATATCACCTTTATCTATCAATATTGTTGAAATGAAGATCAAATAGCTGTATGTTGAAATATGTTGAAAAAGTCAAAACTTTACATGGGGTGTACTTACTTTTTCACATGACTGTAGGGATTGTTCTGACGCAGCCAGTCTTGGAGAGTCTTCAGAATGTCAATATACCGTTGAGCTGTTCATTAAATCGCAGTCGGTTTTCCAGTTCGTCACTGTCATGGAACCATATTTGAGCGAACGTTGGATGCGATTGATCACTTTCTGGCTGGAGTGGTCCAATGCGATGGTAGACTTTACCTTGAAGCTTCACCATGGGGCTGAATCCTGGCATGAAGAGCTCCTCCATTCCGATCGATGCCATGGCCAAGGCATTGTTGAACTGGCGTATCTTCTCAATCAACTCCTTTCAGTCAAACAGAACTTTGAAAATCTTCAGGATAGGTCTCGAGCAGATTGATTGCAATTTTGCCCTTCTCACAGCAGAATCCAGGTCGTTCGTCATTCCAGCAGTGGGCCTTGCAGAAGGGACACTTACGTCCTGTATCATACAGACTTGGCAGCTTGTGACCTTGCTGCTTTGCTTGATAGTCAGCTTCTTCAAAGTGCTGGACATCAAACACTGCTCCAATCCTCCTCTTTTGCGTTAGAGCCACTTTAAGCTGGACTTCCCTCGCGCTCTGGTGTGCAGCTGTGTTACGATCTTGTTCACCAGATCTGTATTCCTCGGACTGCCTCCGAGACTGGTGTGCAGCTGTGTCACATCCTTGTTCACCAGATCTGTATTCCTCAGACTGCCTCCGAGACGGGTATGCAGCTGTGTCATGTACTTGTTCCTGCCTCCGATAGTCCTCGTCTAAGCGAGACTTCTTTCTTGCAACAGCTTCCTTGGACGTTTTCGTTAATGAGGCTTTCCGTTTGGGAGGCATTTTACCGGTTTATCTGAAACGGCACCCGCCCAGAAACACGTACCAGAGAAAACAAATCGTTTTGGCAATGGCCTCTCCAATATTGTACCCGTTTGTGACGTTTGTCACATTGTCTCCAGGACCCGTTTGTGAGGATGTTTTCATTGTGATGAAAATATTCGAATTCGAATTTATTTTTTCGTATTTATTCGAATTGCACGAATATGTGAATTGTGATTGTGTTTCATTGTGATGTTTGTGCAGCGACGGGCGGTGTGTTCAAAGGGCAGGGACTTAATCAACGCGAGCTGATGACTCGCGCTTACTGGGAATTCCTCGTTCGTGGGACACTGTCTCAGTGTCTCAAGCCCCAGTCACCATCACGGATGGGGCTCAGCGGTTTACCCAAGCATGACGGCGAAGGGCAAGGTACACACTGGCCCGTCCAGTGTAGCGCGCATGCGGCCCCGGATATCGAAGGGCATTACATGTTCATTAAACATTAAATGTTCATTAAAGGATTACGAAACGAAAAACATTACGAAATTACGTTCACACCGTCACGTCAAACACTACCGTGAACACATACATCGTCACAACATCATCACTATGAGATCATCGTCGCAATGAACGTTATGCGAACGCGAATCTTATGCGGGAGTCCAAACCTGAGAATGCTGGAGACCAAAGCTGAAATTGGGAAAAATAAATAGCCTATTTTACTCCTAGGGGTCCCAGGATACCCACCCAAAATATACTTGTGATCGGTTCAGCAGTTTTTACAGTACCTTCGAACAGACAGACGAACATTTGGTGAATTATAGTAAGATACTTGAACCAAGTTTGACTTGGATCCCTTCAGCCGTTCTTAAGTTATCGGCAACAAACACCTATCATGGACGCACAGATTAACGGACACATGGATGGACGGAGGGTGAAAAACATGATTCCAGCGACCTTTTTGGAGGAGGCATAAAAACGTCAAAGGCTGGACATGACACCTCTACTAGAATCTATTTAACTGCCCCTCACACCCTGACTCCCAAACTCCAACTGCAACTGCCCCTTTCACCGTGTCTCTCAAACCTGAACTGACTGCCCCTCGCACAGTGTCTCTCAAATTCCAACTGCCTAAAACGGTGAAAAGGTGAAGAAGTTTCTGGTAACCCAAGACTCTGATTCGGCAACTCGCCAGGACTGCATGAACACGTAACGCGTCCTAAAAACGTGCTCTGCCACTTTTGCACGTCATCTTTCTGCTTTGCTCACCCTATAATTTGCGCAAGGTAAACTTTCATTTGCTTGGAAGTCAGCCAACATCGCAATTGACACCAAATCCTCTTTTCTCCAATGACTTGATTTCATATCATCAATTTGATTTCACACTGGGTCATTCAACCTTGAACGTGCTGCTTCTACTCCCAACAATGGATGCAGGCCCTCAATGTAAGGCATGAGATCAGGATCGTCAATGTAGACATATCTTGAGTATTCAATACAGTCTGGCACCACACGTTGGCTCTCCAAACTCTGCTTATATGATCCAGGAACATCTCCACAGATTCTGTAGCTTATTAATCACTCTGGTGACTTCCGCTTCCGGTCCCTCGAGCGAGGAGGTCCGGTCCACGACATCACAACATCTCTCCACGACATCCCAATTCCCCCCCCCCAGAATTTCCATGTTTTAAACGTTTCCCAGTGTATACCCTGGATTAGAATAGGTACACCGTATCCCTGCGTGTCGAAAGAGACGACTAAGAGGGTTGGCGTCAGGAAAGGCACCCGGCCATAAAAAAAATTGCCTCAAAAAGAGAACCATGACAATTACAACTACATATGGGCAGGGTACAGCCCGAATGGTGTTGGTGTCCTGTTTTCTGAGGAGTTTGTAGACAGTGTGGTGAGTGTGACTAGAGTGAGTGATAGGTTGATGATGTTGAAACTGATGATTGGAAAGCTCTTGGTGAACGTCATCTCGGGATATGCTCCGCAGGTCGGTCTGAGCGATGAAGAGAAGGACAAGTTCTGATTTGCGATAGAGAAGCTGATGGAAAATGTGAAAGATGAGGAAGTTGTTGTGGTAGGAGGAGACCTAAATGGACATGTGGGAAGGAGTTTGGATGGTTTTGAGGGAGTTCGTGGGGGTTACGGATATGGTGTGAGAAATGGAGAAGGTGAAAGGATTTTGGAGTTTGCTGATGGAGCTGATTTGTTGATTTGTAATACTCAGTTCCAGAAAGAGGATAATAAGCTTGTTACATACACGTCAGGTGGGTCGACGACAACCGTTGACTACCCGATGGTGCGTAGGCGAGATAGGGGGCACCTCCGGGACACAAAGGTGATCCCGGGGGAGGAGGCTGTTTCACAGCACCACTTGGTTGTCTGCGACATAAGGGTGAAAGGTGCGAGGAGAGCTCGGCGGGTGAAGTACCAACCGAGAATGAATGTGTGGAGGTTGAAAGAGGTGACAGTAAGGGAGGCATTAAAAGAGAGACTGAGTATGGTGGAGAATGATGTGGTTGAGCTTGAAAGTGGTTGGATGTCAATGAAGGCTAGTCTGTTGGGAGCCGTTGGTGAGGTATGTGGATGGACAAAAGGACCACGGTCTTACCCTTTGTCCAACATTTAAAAAACAAAACAATCAAATAAACAAAAAAAATTCTTTATTAATTCTTTCTCTCCTCCCGGACACGTGCTTGTTCACTCTCCTCCTCGTCTCGACTTGTGCCCCGCCCCCTATATCTCGTTTTTTCTTCCACCTCTGCTCCTTCTTTCTCAAATCCACATCCTCACTTAGAGACTTTTCCCAGATTATTTTTCATGGTTTTGTTTAAATATTATTTAAATATGTTTAAACCGTAGCCGTGATGCTGACGCCGCCCTCCCCCCCCCTTCCCCCCCCCCCAGAATTTCCATGTTTTAAACGTTTCCCAGTGTATACCCTGGATTAGAATAGGTACACCGTATCCCTGCGTGTCGAAAGAGACGACTAAGAGGGTTGGCGTCAGGAAAGGCACCCGGCCATAAAAAAAATTGCCTCAAAAAGAGAACCATGACAATTACAACTACATATGGGCAGGGTACAGCCCGAAGTGGAGATCGGTTTCTGAGGTTTGGGACATGGAATGTAGGGACAATGACAGGGAGATCAGGAGAAGTGGTGGAAGTATTGGTCAGAAGAAGAGTGGACATATGTTGTGTGCAAGAGACGAGATGGAAGGGAAGTGGTGTGAGAATGGTGAAGGGTAGGAAGGGACAGAAATACAAGTTTGTGTGGCAAGGGTGCCCGGAGGGCGTGAATGGTGTTGGTGTCCTGTTTTCTGAGGAGTTTGTAGACAGTGTGGTGAGTGTGACTAGAGTGAGTGATAGGTTGATGATGTTGAAACTGATGATTGGAAAGCTCTTGGTGAACGTCATCTCGGGATATGCTCCGCAGGTCGGTCTGAGCGATGAAGAGAAGGACAAGTTCTGATTTGCGATAGAGAAGCTGATGGAAAATGTGAAAGATGAGGAAGTTGTTGTGGTAGGAGGAGACCTAAATGGACATGTGGGAAGGAGTTTGGATGGTTTTGAGGGAGTTCGTGGGGGTTACGGATATGGTGTGAGAAATGGAGAAGGTGAAAGGATTTTGGAGTTTGCTGATGGAGCTGATTTGTTGATTTGTAATACTCAGTTCCAGAAAGAGGATAATAAGCTTGTTACATACACGTCAGGTGGGTCGACGACAACCGTTGACTACCCGATGGTGCGTAGGCGAGATAGGGGGCACCTCCGGGACACAAAGGTGATCCCGGGGGAGGAGGCTGTTTCACAGCACCACTTGGTTGTCTGCGACATAAGGGTGAAAGGTGCGAGGAGAGCTCGGCGGGTGAAGTACCAACCGAGAATGAATGTGTGGAGGTTGAAAGAGGTGACAGTAAGGGAGGCATTAAAAGAGAGACTGAGTATGGTGGAGAATGATGTGGTTGAGCTTGAAAGTGGTTGGATGTCAATGAAGGCTAGTCTGTTGGGAGCCGTTGGTGAGGTATGTGGATGGACAAAAGGACCACGGAGGCACTCGGAAACATGGTGGTGGGATGATGAAGTTGGAAAGAGGATTGACGAGAAGAGGAAGAAGTTCAAGGAGTGGCAGAAGGCGAAGGGTACGGGAGCAGAAACAGCAGAGCATGAAAGTTATAAGGCAGGCAAGAAGGCTGCAAAGAAAGAGGTAGCAAAGGCGCAGGAGGCATGTAGGAAAATGTTCGGAGAACGCTTGGATTCGGAAGAGGGTCAGAGAGCGGTATTCAGGATTGCAAAGCAGATAGCAAAAGAGAGGTGCGATGTGATGGGGGTGAGTTCCTTGAAGGATGAAGTGGGACAAATCGTTGTGGACCCAGATGGAATTAAAGGAAGATGGAAGAGATATATGGAAATGCTGTTGAATTCAGAGAATGAATGGGATGGCAACATAGAGAGTAACCCAGTTTTAGGACCGGCAGAGAAGATAACCGAGAAGGAAGTTGAGGAAGCGATAAAAGCAATGAAGAGTAGAAAAGCGGGAGGGCCGACGGGAGTTGTGGGAGATATGTTGAAGGCAGCAGGAAGTTGGGGTGTGAAGAGAATGACAGAGAGCTGTAATCTGGTGGTGAAAGAAGGCCGCATTCCAGTGGATTGGGAACTGAGTACCCTCGTCCCTCTATACAAGGGGAAAGGTGACCCTCTGGAGTGTGGCACGTACCGAGCGATAAAGTTATTGGAGCATGGAATGAAGGTATTGGAAAGGGTGTTGGAGAGGAGGATAAAGAAGAAAGTGAAGATCGACGAAATGCAGTTTGGATTTATGCCAGGAAGAGGAATGACAGACGCGCTTTTCATTGTGAGGCAGTTGCAGGAGAAGTACATGGAGAAGAGGAAGAAGTTGTTTCTTGGGTTTGTTGATCTGGAGAAAGCATTCGATAGGGTTCCACGCAAAGTATTGACATGGGCATTAAGGAAGTTAGGAGTGGAGGAATGGTTGATCAGAGTAGTGATGGCAATGTACAAAAGAGCGCGCACAGCTATAATGACGAAGGACGGGAACAGTGGTGAGTTTGAGGTGAAGGTGGGAGTGCATCAGGGGTCGGTACTAAGTCCACTACTATTTGTAGCTGTGATGGAGGTGCTGGCTCAGAACGTAAAGGAGGGTTTACCGTGGGAGTTGTTGTATGCAGATGATCTGGTGTTGATTGCGGAAAGTATGGATGGACTGAAGGAAAAGATGAACAAGTGGAAGGAATGTGTGGAGACGGAGGGTCTGGGGGCGGGTGTCGGAGGGACGAGGGTGGTGGCGGGTCGTGGAGCATGTGGTGGGGTGGAGGGAACTGGGGGGAGGCCCTGTGCTGTGTGTAGGGGGGGGGGGGGTGTCGGAGTGAACTCCATTCGGTGTGCAGTGTGCGCTGAGTGGGTTCATCGGGGGTGTGGTGGTCTGGGAGGGTCGTTGGCCGGTGTGGCGGCTACATTTGGGTGTGGGGTGTGCGCGGAGGGAGCTGCAGATGGAGGGGATGTTGGGTTGGATCTTGGAGACAGCGTGGGGCTGGAGGATGTGGAGACGTTTTGCTGCCTTGGAGACGTGCTGGATGGAGAGGATGGATCGGACTCGGCGGCGGTTGCTGGGGTGGGATGTGCATGGGGGGGGTGGGGGGGGGTTCAGGAACTGAGTGGCGTGCTGATGAGGAGGGGAGTGTCATTGAAGCTGAAGGGAGGGGTGTATGCTGCATGTGTGGGAAGTGTTGTGATTTATGGGAGCGAGGCATGGGTGGTGGACGTGGAGCGGCAGCGAGGGTTGGAGGGGGTGGAGGTGCGGGTGGTTCGGTGGATGTGCAGAGTGTCGTTGAGGGAGAGGGGGGCAGATGATGAATTGCGAAGGATGATGGGAATGGAGCCTGTGATTGATGCTGTGGAGATGAACGGGTTGAGATGGTTTGGTCATGTGTTGGGGAGGGATGGGAGTGGCTGTTTGATGGGAGTGATGGAAGTGGGTGTGGGGGTGGGGGGGGGGGTGGAGAGAGGGGGGGACCGAGAGGGACTTGGCTGGAGATGGTGGAGGAGGAAATGTGGGCAAGGGGGTTGACAAGGAGGGATGCAGAAAATAGGGCAAAATGGAGAGGATTGTCATGGGGACCACAAGGCTAACCCCCCTCTAGCAGGGAAAATGGCCTTTAAAATGCATGTTGTTGTTTGTTGTTGTATTAATCACTATGGTAGCTTACAAGTTCTCTCTCTCAAAGGGATCCTCTCAACGGGACCATTTCATCTCCCTGTCCAAGCTGGAGTGCCCCAAAGCAGTGTTCTGGGCCCCATCCTATTTCTAATCTTCATCAAAGATCTGACTCTCTGGAAAATAATGATTATCTCTTTGCTGATGCCTACATGCTCTGTCGTAACATCCCTCATCCTTCTGATTGGCATGCATCAACCGCATCCCTCTCTGCAGATCTTGACAAAATCACAAGCTGGTCAAACACTTGGAATATGTCTTTTAATCCTGACAACTCTCACACTGCATCTCACCGAAAGGACCGTCTGGTGAACCCTCTGTGTCGGACCAGCCTGTACCACCTGATGTTGTTGCAAGTCAACATTTGCCATTGAAAATAAATGAATTACAAAGCCCGCCTCCTCCCCCCACCCCCACCCCAAAAGGAGGTGTCCTTCAGATATATTGCAATATGACATGAATGAACTGAGTGAGCATCCAATTAGGATTCAGGCTCGACAATGATGTGGCTTGAGAAAAGGACATAATGATAGCTTTGAGTCTGCATAGCCCACTTAGATCAGCACAAATTGGTGAGAACAAGCCAAATAACAAGGCAGATGATTGGTGTATAATACAAACAAAACAAAATGGCAGAGGAGAGACATTTACCCGAGATTCATAGAGATGGGCTAGGCGAGTCTTCTCGAGCCCAAGTTGCTTCAATCGGCCAACAAGTTTCTCCACTTCCTTGGTGGTATCGCGCAGCCGCCGTTCCAAAGACTCTTTGTCTTTACGAAGATCCAAAGCTTCTTTCTCACCTCTCACATACTTCATCACCATTGCTTCCTTCTCCCGGCATTCATCTTCACAGCGCCGGTTTGCCTGCGACCATACAGAAACTGAAGATTATTTTCACCCTTTTTGGTGGGTTAGAGAAAACAATTTAAAAGTTAACATTGCTTACACCCACAATTATTAGTGTAGATAAATGTGTAGCCTCAAAGCAGCTTGGTCATGGGTTGCTTTACAATTTTTCTAATGTAAATTTTTCAAATTTTTTTTCCAACCAGAAGTCCTAGCTGTGTCCATATGTTTTTTTTACTTCTCCCACCACACACCCCCTTTCCCACACCTCATCCCCCCCAAGCCCTCTCCCTCCCACAGATCTCCCGATGTCCCTCTCTCAAATGTTGTACTTGTGTGCTTCCCCTCTCTCCCCATCTTGTCTCCCGCTCCCTTTATTGCGTCTTATGTGTCCGTTTTTTTTTTTTTGTCATTAACGTTAGCTCTTACACGAGCCTCGATCTTGTATACAAAAAACGAAAAAAATAAAGGAATGTTCAAGATCAATTTCGGATAATCTCCATTTCCAGACCATGCAATAATATATTGGGTACAATAGAAGACCACTCAATCCCATCACTTTGCATCGTGTTTTTTGTATACATGGCCGAGGCTCATGGAAGAGCTAAAACAGAATGGTATGGAAGACACACCAATGGTAGTGTCATGGTGAGAGTGACATCAAGGGGCTGGGGAAAAGGACACACGGGGTGAACAAGCTGCACACAAGCTGAAACACCGCAATACGAAGAAGGAGGAAAGCAGGAATGAAACAGTAAAGTAAAACAACTGACAAACTAACAACAACAAAAAGACGTGACGCAGAGAGGGGGGAAAAAAAATCACAATTAGAGCCAAGTCAATGGCATGCCTTCACAAATCTCAACACAAAGTAAAGCTAAAATATGGCAAAGAGACCAGGAATGACCCAATATTAAATTTTGGGTTAAAAAACACTTCTGCTGCGACCCCTGTGACCATAAAACCCACCCCCTGGGGCATGAACCAGGGTTCAAATCCAAAACAGATCATTACAATTTCATGCTTCTCCCAATGTTGATTGCATATACGTATATAAAGTTTCATTAAAAAGGTTTGAAAATGTGCCTGTAATTGCGTATTTTTAATACTTTTTGACCGTGCCCTCGGGCCCCAGGGAGCGGGGCAAAAATTATATTTCTCTCGCACCTTAGTGCCCTGTGATGATCATAAATACCAGGTTTTTTGATTCTCTGCACAATCGTTTAGACTTGAGGAAATAGTGTGACAGACAGACAGACAGATTGACAGAGGAACCGATTACAATATTCCCCCATTTTGGGGGGGGTTTTTTTTTTAAAGCATGGGGATAACAACCTAGATAAGGGGAGTGCTTTGGAATTGGTTAATTTGGGGTAGATGAGATCATATGTGTAGATGGTGGATGACCTGATGTAGTGGTGAATAGCCTTCTTGAAGCCCTGGAGGGAACAATGGGACTGAAATGATTGGGGAAGTTGGTTCCAAAGGTGAGAAAAGAGGAACAAATGAGTGGAGGTAAGCAGTGAGCCTGTATTTTGGGAGCTTAACAAAAAGAGAATTGCTGTCAGAGTGTGCGATCCTGGGTTCCCTGGTGTTGGGCTAGCGGCTAGGGTGCCAGCTTAGGATCCTAGGATCCTGGGTTCGAATCCCGGTCGATCGCTGAATTAACACCAGGGGGGTTGACTCAGCCTGTCATCCTTCCGAGGTCGGCTAATTGAGTACTAGTTCACTGGTAATTCCCTGCTTGTCGTAAAAGGCGACAAAAAGGGTTGGCGGCAGGAAGGGCATCCGGCCGTAAAACATTGCTTCAAAAAGGGAACCGAAAAACAACAAAAACCACGGTCCCCGAAAAAGGCCAACCCCCGCTTGCGGGGAAAAAATGGCCTCTAAAGGTGGTTTTTTGTCAGAGTGTGCGAGCCTAGCAGAAAACATAGGATGGTCAGAGCCATGAGTGGACAGAAGATGCAAAACCAAAAGGAAACTGGAGAATACAGAGAGGCCACCAACCGATCTGCAACGCAAAAGTAACAAGAACAAGCGTTACGCCTAGGTCCCCCGTCGGGGAAGTGATGCGAGTTGACAAAGTGGAAGACGCAGAAAACATGCTATGATATGATATTTCTCTCACAAGGTTCAGACATACATGGAGGCGGCCATCTTGGATTTTGACGTGGCGACCCAATTTTCAATAGCGTTCTTCCTTATGCCTAGATACACCCACACACCAGATTAGAAGTTGGTACTTTGCTTATTTTTCAAGATATTCTGCTCACAAGGTTCAGATATATATATATGGTGGCGGCCATCTTGGATTTTGACGTGGCGACCCAATTTTCAATAGCGATATTCCTTATGCCGAGATACACCCACACACCATATTAGAAGTTGGTACTTTGCTTATTTTTCAAGATATTCCACTCACAAGGTTCAGACATACATGGCGACGGCCATCTTGGATTTGGACGTGGTGACCCAATTTTAAACATCGTTCGTCCTTGTGCCTAGATACAGCCACACACCCGATTAGAAGTTGGTACTTCGCTTATTTTTCGAGATATTTCGTTCACAGGGTTCAGACATACATGGCGGCGGCCATCTTGGATTTTGACGTGGCGACCCAATTTTCAATAGCGGTCGTCCTGATGCCGAGATACACCCACACACCAAATTAGAAGTTGGTACTTCGCTTATTTTTCAAGATATTTATCTCACAAGGTTCAGACATACATGGCGGCGGCCATCTTGGATTTTGACGTGGTGACCCGATTTTAAACAGCGTTCTTGCTTGTGCCTAGATACACCCACACACCAGATTAGAAGTTGGTACTTCGCTTATTTTTCAAGATATTTCGCTCACAAGGTTCAGACATATATATATGGTGGCGGCCATCTTGGATTTTGACGTGGCGCCCCAATTTTCAATAGCGTTCTTCCTTATGCCGAGATACACCCACACACCAAATTAGAAGTTGGTACTTCACTTATTTTTCAAGATATTCATCTCACAAGGTTCAGACATACATGGCGGCGGCCATCTTGGATTTTGACGTGGCGACCCAATTTTCAATAGCGTTCTTCCTTATGCCGAGATACACCCACACACCAGATTGGAAGTTGGTACTACGCTTATTTTTCAAGATATTCATCTCAAGGTTCAGACATACATGGCATCAGACATACATGGCGGCGGCCATCTTGGATTTTGACGTGGGTTTCACCCACACACCAAATTCGAATGCGGTCCTTCGCTTACGCACGCACACAAACACGCACGCCCGCACGCATGCACGGACGGAGGGGAAAGCCATAGTCCCCCTTTCGCTACGCTGTGCGACGGGGGACAATAAACACTCAGCTTTGTAAGAGGAAATCCAAATGATTTTAAGGGGTGTCCTTTCAATGTTCACAATCAAAATTAAAGATCAAGTCTGATGGTGAGGCCTAAAGGTTCGAATGAATTAACCATTCAAGCCATTTGTTTAGGAAGGAGATGGGTGAGTTTGCCAGTCGGTCTTTTTGGAAAGAGGCTGCAATTTGTCGGGGTTGAAAGACATATTCCAAATGTTTGAACAGCTCCCGATTCTATGAAGGTATGCAGCGAGGGAAAAGGCTGCTGCCTGCCCGAGGATGAGGCATTTGACGGAAGAGGGTGGAGTCATCATCAATCAAGAGATAGAAGATTTTCCAGAGTCAGAGAGATCGTTGATAAAGATTAGGAATAGGACCCAAAACACTGCCTTGCGAAATCCAGCCTCGACAGGGAGAGGAATTGAGAGGACTCGGTTAAGAGCCTCCATTGGCTATGAGAGTGGAGGACATGAGCAAGCCATGTGCAGAGGTAGCCAATATTTCATTGGCCGAGAGTTTGGAGTGCAAGGTGGGAGCCAGACTGTATTGGCGACTTGAGATATGTCGAGTGAGACAGCACGAGTGAGACAGATCTTGTGCGACATTGAGAGCCTCCTTTCATTGTTGGGAGAGCAGAACCAGCATGGCCAGGGTAGTGACCTGGTCTGAATCCAATGTGATGGTCTAAGATCAGGCCATGGGAGAAAAGGAAGGATTTGATATCTACTGCTGATGATTTGAGGCATGTTGCTCGGCCAATAGTTGGGCAGATCGTTTTTTTGCATGTTTATACAATGCAATGATGTTTGCTGACCATGCTGATGATTTCAGGCATGTTGCTCGGCCAATAGTTGGGCAGATCGTTTTTTTGCATGTTTATACAATGCAATGATGTTTGCTGACTTCCAAGTAGATGGAAGAATGACCAATAGCAAATGATATGCCAAGCAGGGCAGAAAGAGGATGTGCAAAAACAGCAGAGCAGATTTTAGGACACATGGGCTGATGCTGTCATCGTAGTGATCGTTTGTACATTTTGATTTACATTGCCCCATTGTTCCTTTTTATTTGCACCTTCCCCTCCCATGAAAAATAAAGTCCTTGAGTTCCCTCCCCATCCCCCCTGCCCCCCCCCCCCCATTTTTCATGATCTCACCTGTGCCTTGTAAATAATTCTAATAAATCCCTTGTTGACGTTACTTTCCAATCTGTTCGTGCCCATCTTTTCCTCCACTGACCCAGCACTGTTCACACTTGGTGTAGCTCGGGAGATTAGCATTTTCCGACTAATTGGCTCGTTAGTCTGACTTGCACCAAGCGATTATTTGGCCACCCTCATTAACGACATAATTAAGATGAGATTGGTGCATAGCCGGAGGTGCGTATCCCAGCCTGAAGGTCACGTGACATCCAGTTAAACAGTATTAGAACGTGGACACTGAAGCACGTGATTAACTGGTTGGCATCCGTGGTTGATTAGCAAACTGCTGCGACACGAAGTTATTCGTGTGCGGTAGCCTCAGGCCAGGCAAGTTCAGGGAGAACCAAGGCTACCCCCCTCTTAGTATACCCAGAACCCAGGGCTGCAACAATTTGAAGACTATGCAAAAATTATCTTCATACATGGACAATGGAAAGAAATACCAGATTATGATAGAAAAACTGCAAAAGAAAAAAGAAAAAAGACATGCCACATTTTCGGAGAGAAAATGGAATCGTGTAAACCATCCATCAAATCAAAATAAACCTTTTGAGGAGAAGCCTGATTTTTCTCACCTGTTCAAAGCGGATACCAAAGTCTTGCTGCAGCTGCGCTATGGAACTCTTTGATGTATTTTCCTGGGTCACCAGCCTCTCCTTTGCAGCTACCAGATGTTGCTGCAGCTCCTTATTCTGAATCTCATTCTAAATGACAGTTTTTCAAAAAAGTTAGAGAGTATAAAATTTAAAATTGTTTGCTAAAAGAGATTAAATATTTAATTCTTGCTTGTTTGCATTGACAGAGTCTAATTAATTTAAGTAAAAACATGAAACTGAAATGATTCAGACATATGGGTGGGAGACTGGGAGAGTGTAAACAAAATGGGAGGTTAGTAAGCACAAGCAATTAGAATAAATGAATTGAGCAATCAAAGAATCAAGACATTTGTGTGAAACCTCATTTATTTATTTATTTATTCGTATGCTGCATCATTTTCTGAGGGCGGTTTCCACAGTTTCCATAGCTGTGCCGCTGATGCAATTCCCCCTTACCAGCTAACTGGTACTCATTTTTCCGACCTCGGAAAGATGACAGGCTGAGTTGACCTGCCTGGTGTCAGTCAGTTAATTCAATGGTACGACAAGGAATTGAACTCAAGACCCTGGGATTTGAAGCCGAAGCAGTTAGAAGCTGACACGTGATTAACTGGTTGGCATCCTGCCTTGATGCATGCCACATGGCATCGTGTAAACCAACACCAACAACAGGCTTGTGTGAACATTAATCAACACACATTGGCACATAAAGAGAAGCCTACTCTCTTCTTGTGCTGCCATATTTTCTTGTAATGAAGGTGCCAGCTGTTAATCAACATATTCAGGCTGTTGAGCCAACATTTTATAATCAACCAACATGCCATATTTTATGCACGATGGGAAGGTAGCACAAAGTACATGATTGTGTTCAATGAGAATACACTGAAAGATCCACTCAGTTTTGTTTATAATAGATCCTTGGGGAACAGGCTTGTCCAACATGGCCGACTGGTGGCCATTTTGTTACTTAAGTGTCCCCATCCATTTCTCAGAGATGCATGGACCAATGGGAGCCGTGCGTGCTGACAGGGTTGATTAAACCTTTGTGATAAAAATGAAGAAGAAGAAGGGGATTCGAAGGCATGATGCTTCTCGTATGGCAATTTATATTTGAACGCTTTGTGTGCGAGGAGAGGTGGTTTCTACAGGCTGAATGGGCTATACAGCGATCTGCACTGGTTTATCTTGGTAAGACGAGACTGTTGATTGATGGCTAATGTGATAGAAAGCTTTACCCATTTATATATATATATTTTTTTATAGGACTAATGAGATGATTGCTTATGTGCTTAGGATGTGAAGATCGATTTCAATAAAGCCTCTTATCTTGGAGCGAGGTCTTGAATCAATTTCATCACAACCTTACTTAGCCTGGTGTTGGCTTAGCGGTTAGGGTGCCGGCTTGGGATCCGAGGATCTTGGGTTCGAATCCCGGTCTATCGCTGAATTAACACCAGGGGGGTTGACTCAGCCTGTCATCCTTCCGAGGTCGGCAAATTGAGTACCAGTTCACTCGTAATTCCCTGCGTGTCGCAAGAGGCGACTAACAGGGTTGGCGGCAGGAAGGGCATCCGGCCATAAAACATTGCTTCAAAAAAGGGGACAAAGGTGCCCGAAAAAGGCCAACCCCTGCTCTGTGGGGAAAAATGGCATCTAAAGGTGGTTCTTTCTTCTTACTAAGAATTTTTATTCAACATTTGATTAGACTTTTCAGGGTCCCTCATCGCGAGTACCACTCGACCCAAACAAAGCCAATGGAAATCTGATGCAACAAACCCAGGCAGTGTATTACAGCAATGGCCTACAGGCCTGATATCTCAGGCCCACCAGAAAACCAAGATGTCAGCCATATTATATTGTCTGGGTTACATGGTGGGTGGAGTCAAGCGACAAATGTGGGTGGGCTCCAGAAACTGTCCGACCAACGGGTGCAGATTTCAAAAATCGACCCCCTACAAGAACCACAACAACAACAACAACACCAATGCCGAGCTCTTGTAGACCTGCGGCACGTTGCAGATAAAAACATTTGCACACTCAAGCCTGTGCATCTTGAGAAAATATGTACCTGCATCAATGCTGACATACAAGCTTGTTTGTTTTCACTGCTCTGAGCCAAGTCTCGTTTCAACATCTCAATTTCAGCCTGCATTCCCCCAAAATGTTCCTGCTGCCTCCTTGCCTCCTCCATCAACCTGTATGGCAGAAAAAATAACATAAGAATAGATAGGAGACAAGGTTCATCGATTAAAAATATATTCAGTGACTGCACATGGACTGGAAACAACTTTGAAATAAAACCTAGACGGTTTATTATCATAACTCCAGGGCTTATCAACATAAAATCAATGCCAAGCTTTCTCAAATCTGTAAAAATTAATCAGGGGAAATAAAATGCACAGTATTTTGAGGGGTAATGGAGCGTAACGTCTTGTGTTCACATTGTTTGTTTAACTTTTAAATAAGAACCAAATGCCAAAATAAAAGTGAAGATTATGGTCAAATTTCATTATCGAAAAAAAAATGGTTAAAGAACATTTCCTGCCATACCGAGAAATTGTTTCATTCTGCTGGCTGCATCGTGCTTTGAGATAATGATGGTCCTGCTGGTAGCTTGCAGTTCGGGCTTCTTTTCTCAGGTCGTTTGGAAGTGCGGATAAAGGGTGGCCAAGAGACTCCTCAGTGAGACCAAGCTCCGCAAGCAAAGCATCTTCCACTGAGGTAGGGTTATCGACAGGTGTTGACAAAGCTTCAATAGCTTTTGTAGAATTCAAATCGCAATGATCGCTGCACAGTTCCCCATTCAAGTCACTTGACAGACCATTCGGCAACATTTTTTGTGCGGCTTTTACAACAAACACACGAGCAGAAATAAGAGGTTCCAAAATCGCAGAAGATTGCTCAAAATTATTGGGCAGAGATAAAGTCACGTCAACAACCTCTCTTTTTGATGCACATGGTGCATTCGCAGATGCTATTTCTGCCAGTGTTTTCAGTGACCTCTCCGACCACAAAGCATCTCCGTTGGTAGCTGGTTCACTTGAACCTTTTTCAATTCCATCTGAAATGGGATCATTGATAGTTTCATTGGATCGTTCTGCTTGTAGGCTCATAGAACATTCCTCTTCTGCATTTGTTACACTCTCCATTGTTCCTCATTTGTCACCAGCTGCACACCATCAGCCTGTTAGAGAAAGAAATATTTGGTAGGAAAAACAAGAAATACAAGTCAAAACATATAATCATTTATAAACAAACTAGAATGACACTCTTCTACATCACAACGTCGACCGATATGCCTCCACCCACATTATTACATCATTATAATACTTGTACCAAGTTTGATTTAAATCCATTCAGCTGTTCTCAAGTTATCACATTTTTACCAGATATGACCTCTAATCTTTGATCTCGGGACCCCAGAATATAATCAGTTAATCTTTACATCATTATACATAACTGCACCAAGTTTGAATTAGGTCACTTCAGTCGTTCTCAAGTTATAGACCTATTACAGACTTTAACTTTGACCCCAAGTCTAATCAGTTAATCTTTACATCATTATACATATCTGTACCTAGTTTGAATTAGATCACTTCAGCCGTTCTCAAGTTATAGACCTATTACAGACTTTAACTTTGACCCCAAGTCTAATCAGTTAATCTTTACATCATTATACATATCTGTACCTAGTTTGAATTAGATCACTTCAGCCGTTCTCAAGTTATAGACCTATTCCAGACTTTGACCTCTTGGCCCCAAATTCTAATCAGTTAATCTTTACATCATTCTACACACCTGCACCAAGTTTGACGAAGAACCCTTCAGGCGTTCTCAACTTATCGGAGTAACGAAAACCTATCACGGACAGCCGGACGGAGGGACGGACAACCTGAAAACATAATGCTTCCAGCAACTTCATTGGTGGAGACATAAAACCCCCAATATCCAAGCTTATCATTTCTGTGATTCAGGAAATAGCCTTATCTCACCAAGATGTTTGCACAAGCTCAAGCAATTACATTTTAAGGAATAACAGCCAGACCAACATTCGCTGTCACAATATTGGCGGACCCTGTGTATTCGTGATTCATAACACGTGAGCTGCTTCTACATTCGAGGCCCCGTGCTTCACGTTTTGGTGGGTGCAAATAGCATATCCTCCACAAGCCAGGCACATGACACAGTTCTAATACAATCTTTCGCCACCCATGCAAACCATTTGTCACCAGCTGCGTAAACCATTTGCCACGAGCCACACACATAGCTGTTCTAAAAGTATTTTCCATGAGTCAGGCGTAAAGCAGCTGTACATACAACAACATGCATTTTAAAGGCGATTTTCCCTGCTAGAGCGGGGGTTAGCCTTGCGGTCCCCATGACAATCTTCTCCATTTTGCCCTATTTTCTGCATCTCTCCTTGTTAACCCCCTTGCCCGCATTTCTTCTTCCACCATCTTTAGCCAAGTCTTTCTCGGTCTTCCCCGTCCTCTGCTTCATTCTACATTCATTTCCATCACTCTTCTCAACCAGTCACTTTCATCCTTCCTCAACACATGACCAAACCATCTCAACCTGTTCCTCTTCACAGCATCAATCACAGGCTCTATTCCCATCATCTTTCGCAATTCATCATTTGTCTTCCTCTGTCTCAACGATACTCCGCACATCCGTCGAACCATTCGCATTTCCACCCTTTCCAACCTTCGTTGCTGCTCTACGTTCATTACCCATGTCTCGCTCCCATAAATCATAACACTTCTCACACATGCAGCATACACCTTTCCCTTCAGCTTCAACGACACTCCCCTCATCATCAGCACGCCACTCAGTTCCCGAAAGTTCTTCCATGCACATCTCACTCGAGCAACCGTTGCCGAGTCTGATCCACCTTCTCCATTCAGCATGTCTCCGAGGTAGCAAAATGTTTTCACACCTTCCAGTTTCATGCCATCTCCAAGATCCAACTCAACATCTCCTCCATCTGCAGCTCCCTCTGTGCACACCTTACACTTGAATGTAGCTGCCACACTGGTTAATGACCCTCTCTGACCACTACATTTTTGATGAACCCACTCAGCGCACATTGTACATTGAATGGAGTTCACTCCGACACCCTTCCTACACACAGCACAGGGCCACTTCCCAGTTCTTTCCACCTCACCACATGCTTTACCACTTGCCATCACCTTCGTCTTTCCGATATTCACCTTCAGACCTTTTGTCTCCATACATTCCTTCCACGTGTTCATCTTTTCCTTCAGTCCATCCATACTTTCCGCAATCAACACCAGATCATCTGCATACAACAACTCCCACGGTAAACCCTCCTTTACGTTCTGAGCCAGCACCTCCATCACAGCTACAAATAGTAGTGGACTTAGTACCGACCCCTGATGCACTCCCACCTTCACCTCAAACTCACCACTGTTCCCGTCCTTCGTCCTTACAGCTGTGCGAGCTCTTTTGTACATTGCCATCACTACTCTGATCAACCATTCCTCCACTCCTAACTTCCTCAATGCCCATATCAATACTTTGCATGGTACCCTATCGAATGCTTTCTCCAGATCAACAAACCCAAGAAACAACTTCTTCCTCTTCTCCATGTACTTCTCCTGCAACTGCCTCACAAAGAAAAGCGCGTCTGTCGTTCCTCTTCCTGGCATGAATCCAAATTGCATTTCGTCCATCTTCATTTTCTTCCTTATCCTCCTCTCCAACACCCTTTCCAATACCTTCATTCCATGCTCCAATAGCTTTATCGCTCGGTACGAGCCACACTCCAGAGGGTCACCTTTCCCCTTGTATAGAGGGACGAGGGTACTCAGTTCCCAATCCACTGGAATGCAGCCTTCCTTCACCACCAGATTACAGATCTCTGTCATTCTCTTCACACCCCAACTTCCTGCTGCCTTCAACATATCTCCCACAACTCCCGTCGGCCCTCCCGCTTTTCTACCCTTCATTGCTTTTATCGCTTCCTCAACTTCCTTCTCAGTTATCTTCTCTGCCGGTCCTAAAACTGGGTTACTCTCTATGTCGCCATCCCATTCATTCTCTGTATTCAACAGCATTTCCATATATCTTTTCCATCTTCCTTTAATTCCATCTGGGTCGACAACCATTTGTCCCACTTCATCCTTCAAGCAACTCACCCCCATCACATCACACCTCTCTTTCGCTCTCTGCTTTGCAATCCTGAATACCGCTCTCTGACCCTCTTCCGAATCCAAGCGTTCTCCGTACATTTTCCTACATGCCTCCTGCGCCTTTGCGACCTCTTTCTTTGCAGCCTTCCTGGCTGCCTTATAACTTTCATGCTCTGCTGTTTCTGCTCCCGTACCCTTCACCTTCTGCCACTCCTTGAACTTCTTCCTCTTCACGTCAATCCTCTTTCCAACTTCATCATCCCACCACCATATTTCCGAGTGCCTCGGTGGTCCTTTTGTCCATCCACATACCTCACCAACGGCTCCCAACAGACTAGCTTTCATTGACATCCAACCACTTTCAAGCTCAACCACATCAGCCTCGACCCTACTCAGCCTCTCTTTTAATGCCTCCCTTACTGTCACCTCTTTCAACCTCCACACCTTCATTCTCGGTTGGTACTTTACCCGCCGAGCTCTCCTCGCACCTTTCACCCTTACGTCGCAGACAACCAAGTGGTGCTGTGAAACAGCCTCCTCCCCCGGGATCACCTTTGTGTCCCAGAGGTGCCCCCTATCTCGCCTATGCACCATCAGGTAGTCAACGGTTGTCGTCGACCCACCTGACGTGTATGTAACAAGCTTATTATCCTCTTTCTGGAACTGAGTATTACAAATCAACAAATCAGCTCCATCAGCAAACTCCAAAATCCTTTCACCTTCTCCATTTCTCACACCATATCCGTAACCCCCATGAACTCCGTCAAAACCATCCATACTCCTTCCCACATGTCCATTTAGGTCTCCTCCTACCACAACAACTTCCTCATCTTTCACGTTTTCCATCAGCTTCTCTAACGCACACCAGAACTTGTCCTTTTCTTCATCGCTTCGACCAACCTGCGGAGCATATCCCGAGATGACGTTCACCAAGAGCTTTCCAATCATAATTTTCACCATCATCAACCTATCACTCACTCTAGTCACACTCACCACACTGTCTACAAACTCCTCAGAAAACAGGACACCAACACCAGTACATGCACAAAAAAAATCCCAAAACACCATCCCCCACCACCGAAATCCCCCACAAACAATGGGCAGACTACCCACCCATCCTCCATCTATCTATCCACAACCCCTGCACGACTACTTAAGTGCAGCATGCCCTGGATTTCATTCTTCTCATCGTTCCATCATGGGTTTCATGCGTATGAGTAGTGCAGGAGATGTCACTGCTCCCACGAGGCAGAAAACCATCATGAGCCTGAGTCAGAAAATGGAACTGCTCGACCGACTAGCAAGAGGTGAGAATTCGGCCTGTGGGCAGGCATTATGGCATCAATGAGTCGACTGTGTGCCACATAAAGAAGAACAAGGAGGTGATTCGCAGAAGCGTTGCGCCGAATGCAGCAATGCAGTTTGTGGAAAGAGCAGCAAATTTGTCAAAGATCATGTTTGATAATTACGTACTAAATGTTTCAGATATAGTGCCAAACTGAATATTTCAGAATACATATTTGAAAATACCATCAACGGTACCCGCCCGATGGGCGGGGCTCCAATTGGGAGGCCCAAATGAAAAGACAAAATATCAGAAATTGAAGGGTTTTTTATTTTAAACGATTCATATAAACATCCATTGAATCATATCACACGCAAATCATCAAAATCTAAACAGTATCTTGAGAAATTCAACAAAAGACACATCACTGTTCATATCGGTAAATATTATTCCATCGTGTTTCAAATCGTGATCGTGAATCGTGATCGATAATAGTGTTCACAATCGCTATGTCGTATGTACTCGCGATACGTGTAACTGTACCAAATCAACAGTTAAAAGGATTTTGAGCCGATAGCTGTTACGGCTTTGGCAAGATCGATGAAGACAGCGATCTGTTAGCGTATTCACCGCCCAAATAGTTATGTGGAATTCTCTCATGTAGAGATTAAACGTTACGGCTGTTACGGCCTTGGCCAGATCGATGGAGACAGCGTTTATTATACTTTTAATGAAGGACACCGTCTAGTGTCTCAAGCCCCAGTCCCCATCACGGATGGGGCTCAGCGGTTTACCCGAGCCTGACGGCGAAGGGCAAGGTACACGCTGGCCCGTCAAGTGTAGCGCGCATTGCGGCCCCGGACATCGAAGGGCATTAAACGTTCATTCAACATTAAACGTTCATTTAACATTAAACGTTCATTAAAGGATTACGAAACGAAAAACATTACGAAATTACGTTCACACCGTCACGTTAAACACTACCGTGAACACGTACATCTTCACAATGGACGTTATGCGAACGTGAATGTTATGCGGGAGTCCAAACCTGAGAATACTGGAGACCATAGCTGAAATTGGGAAAACTAAATAGCCTATTTTACTCCTGGAGATCCCAGGATTACCCACACAAAATATCGTTTCGATCGGTTGAGCCGTTTTTGTGGTACCTTCGAACAGACGGACAGACATTTGGTGAATTATAGTAAGATTAAAGGTATAAAACACATCGACACTGCTAGGACTTCCAGGAAAGAAGTTGGTATTTCAAAAATGTGGATCTGGGGTGAATAAACGGGGGTAGAAAAGATCAAGGTTTTGGATGGGGAAAGATAAGAGATGGTGGTGAACAGCTGTTTAAAAGACCTGGCGGGAGGAGTGGGATTGAAGAGAGCGAGGGAGTTTGTTCCAGAGGCGGGAGTAAAGAGAAACAAGCGTTACGCCTAGGTCCCCTGTCGGTGAAGTGATGTGAGTTGACAAAGTAGAAGACGCAAGGCGGCCATCTTGGATTTTGACGTGGCGACCCAATTTTCAATAGCGTTCGCCCTTATGCGTAGACACACCCACACACCAGATTAGAAGTTAGTAGTTCGTTTATTTTTCAAGATATTTCGCTCACAAGGTTCAAACATATATATGGTGGCGGCAATCTTGGATTTTAACTTGGCGACCCAATTTTCAATAGCGTTCTTCCTTATGCCTAGATACACCCACACACCAGATTAGAAGTTGGTACTTCGCTTATTTTTCAAGATATTTCGCTCACAAGGATCTGACATACATGGCGGTAGCCATCTTGGATTTTGACGTGGCGACCCAATTTTCAAAAGCGTTCTTCCTTATGCGGAGATACACCCACACACCAGATTAGAAGTTAGTAGTTCGTTTATTTTTCAAGATATTTCGCTCACAAGGTTCAGACATATATATGGTGGCGGCCATCTTGGATTTTGACGTGGCGACCCAATTTTCAATAGCGTTCTTCCTTATGCCTAGATACACCCACACACCAGATTAGAAGTTGTTACTTCGCTTATTTTTCCAAGATATTCCGCTCACAAGGTTCAGACATACATGGCGTCAGACATACATGGTGGTGGCCATCTTGGATTTTGACGTGGGTTGCACCCACACACCAAATTAGAATTCGGTCCTTCGCTTACGCACGCATGCACGCACGCATGAACGCACGCACGGGAAAACCATATTCCCCCGTTCGCACCGCAGTGCGACGTGGGACAATGAAAGAGTGAAGGTGAGCAGAGAGTCTTGATTTTGGCAATTTCACCAGAAGAGGGTTGCTGGCAGATCTTGTGCATCCTATATGACTATTTGGAGGATAGCGCACAGATAAGAGCTGGGAGAGCTAGGCCAGAAGGAGTCAGTAGAAGACAGAAAGACCACCAACCTGCCTGCGGTGAGTGAGTGAAAGTCCCTCACAATCAGCTTCATTGCGGGAGATTCCAATGATTCTGAAAGCTTTAATTTCAACAGCGTGAAGCCGAGCTAGGTGTGAGGCAGGAGCACCAGCCGAGAGGAGAGAGCAGTATTCCATTGAGCTGCGGATGAAAGCCTTGTATATGGTGAGGAGCGCAGGTGTGCCAAGGAAGGACTTCGCACAGCGGAGGATGCCCAGTCGGCGACTGGCTTTGGAGGCCAGCTTGGAAATGTGGTTTTCCCAGGAAAGATCATGGCAGATAGTGAGACCCAAAAGCTTGAGTGACAGAACTTCTTGGAGAGGATTGTTGAGAAAGTAGATGGGATGGTTTTCCAGTCGGTCTTTTCGGAGAGACATAGTAAGAGTGTGAGATTTGTCAGGATTGAAAGACATGTTCCACTTGTTTGACCAGTCTGTGATTTTGTCCAGGTCTGCAGAGAGTGAGGAGGCTGCAGACTGCCGATCTGAAGGATGAGGAATGGAGTGGCAGAGAGTGGAGTCATTAGCAAAGAGATAGAGAGGATTTTCAAGAGAGTCAGAGAGATCATTGATGAAGACCAGAAAAAGCACAGGGCCCAGAACACTGCCTTGAGGACCTCCAGCCTGGACAGGAAGAGGAGAGGAGAGAAATCCATTCAGGGCCACACGTTGACTATGACCAGAGAGGAAGTCCGCAAGCCATGCGTGGAGATTTCCATGGATACCATAGGAAGAGAGTTTGGTGAGCAGAGCGGGGTAACAGACCGTATCGAAGTTACGCGATATGTCAAGAGAGACAGCTCTGATTTCCTGTTTGGCATTGAGGACAAACACCCATTGTTGAGACATCAGAAGCAGCATGTCCAGAGTAGAGTCCAGAATAGAGTCCAGAGTAGAGTCCAGAGTAGAGTCCAGAGTAGAGTCCAGAGTAGAGTCCAGAGTAGAGTCCAGAGTAGAGTCCAGAGTAGAGTCCAGAGTAGAGTCCAGAGTAGAGTCCAGAGTAGAGTCCAGAGTAGGGTCCAGAGTAGGGTCCAGAGTAGGGTCCAGAGTAGGGTCCAGAGTAAAGTCCAGAGTAGAGTCCATCTCCAAATCTCCCGCAATGAAGCTACCTCCGAGGGCCTTTCACTTACTCACCGCAGGCAGGTTGGTGGTCTTTTACTTCTACCGACTCCTCTCCGGCCTTGCTCCTCCAGCTCTCTCTGGGCTCTGTCCCCCAAATATTCCTACAGTTCGCACAAGATCTGCCTGCAACCCTCATGGTGAAACTGCCAAAATCAAGACTTTCTGCTCACCTTCACTCCTTCATTCCTCTTTTCTCCCGCCTCTGGAACAAACTCCCTCACTCTTCAATCCCACTCCTCCCTCCAGGTCTTTAAAACAGCTGTTCACCACCATCTCTTATCTTCCCCATTCCAAAACTTTGATCTTTTCTACCCACGCTAATTTCACCCCAAATCCACTTTTTTTAAATACCAACTTCTTTCCTGGAAGTCCTTGGTGTACTTGTGTTTACACTTCTCCCACCCCCCCCCCCCCCCTTCCCATGCCACCTTCCCCCAATCCCTCTCCCTCCCACACATTCCCGATGTCCCTGCTCTCAAATGTTGTGTTTATGTGCTTCCCCTTCTCTCCCCAACTTGTCTACCGCTCCCCTTTTTATATACTTTGTTTGTTTGTCTCTTTGATTTGTTTTTGTGATAAATGTGAGCTCTTTCACAAGCCTCGATTCTGTATACAAAAAAAAAGAAAAAAGAAAAAAAGAGTAAACTGGTCTGAAACCAAATTGATGGTCATAGATACAGCCATTGGAGAAGAGGAAAGATTTGATATCCAAAGCAATGATGGATTCCATGACTTTGCTGATAATTGGGAACAGGCTGATTGGTCTGTAGTTGCAAGGATCTGTTTTTGCACCTTTTTTGTGTAAAGCGGTAATGTTTGCTGATTTCCAAGATTCTGGCAGATGACTTTGAGTAAAAGAGAGGGTGAAAAGAACAGAGAGAGGGTGAGATAGAGCGGCAGAGCAGGATTTTAGGACCCGTGGGCTGAAGCCGCCTGGTCCAGTTGCAGAATCAGAGTCGAGGTTTGACAAAAACTTTTCCACCTTGTCAGGAGAGAAGGACACAGATTCCAGGAGCAGCTGGGTTTGACTGGGTAAGGTGGGTACAGAGAGGGATGGGTTTGGGACAAAAGATTTTGAGGCAAACACAGAGTTGAGGCATTCAGCTTTGTCACATGCGGTGTCAACTGCGTAGCCATTTGAGGTTAGGGAGGGGATGGAGGGAGAACAAACACCAGAAATAGACTTGCCCAGACGACACCAGGATTTGGAGGAAGGAGACAGGTTTGAGAGTTCAGTCTTGAGAGTAGAGAGATAGTGCTTCCTGGCTCTCCTCAGGGTAGACACACACTTGTCCCAAGCTTGGTGGAAGGAATTGAGATTGCTTTCAGTTGGATTAGCCTTCCAAGAGGCAAAGGCAAGTTGTTTCAGGGCAACTGCCTCACCACAAGATTCCATGTACCATGGACGGGAGGAAGGGTATGACAACTGAAGACGAGATGGGATAAATATGTGCACGAGAAAGAGCAGTGCACTTTGGAAGAATTCCCAGGAAGAGTTGATGTCGGAGGCAGTAGAGATGGGAGACCAGTCCAGATGATTGATGGCTGCTTGAAGACCAGGCCGGTCGGCCTGAGTGAAATGCCAGACTCGTCGACGCTGAGGAGGCTCTCTGAGAATGGCCAGAGAGATGTCCACTTTCACAAGCACATGATCAGAAGAACCGATTGGAGCAGAAGAAGAGCAGCAGACATTTTCAGGGAATTTTGTCATAACCAATTCTGGAAGAGAAGATGCTCCGTTGACTGAGAACGGGTATGGAAATTGAGAGATTGTGTCAGTCCCAATGAGTCGCAGAAGTCCTTTGCTGAGGAACCATGGCTGGTGAGCAAGGTACCCACACCCAGCCAGCTGGCATGACAGTTGAAGTCACCACATATGAGGAAGAGAGAGTTGGGATGAGTGGATAGAAGGTGGTCTATGTTGTCAGACAGCAAAATGTAAATGGAGTCATCACTGTTTGGAGGACGGTACAAAACATATATGAACAAAAGGTGGGAGTGGAGAGGAAGCCGTAGCCAGAGGTACTCCTGCGGGTGAGGTGGAGAGAGGGCAGTGCAAGGAGAGTGATGAAGAGAGTTTTTGATAATGATAGCAACCCAACTAACAGGACGAGGCTCAGGTCTATCATAATCGGAGGAGGGAGTAACCAGGGAGAGATAAAATCATTACTCAATTCCATATCTGAAAAGTGGGCAGAGAATGCAGTTTTACGCTTGAAAATGAAATACATACACAAACTCGATGCCCCAACCAAATTTTTATTTCGCCTCCAAAAGGAGACCGCATCTTCATCTTCAGACCCTATTTTCTGCATCTCCCCTTGTTAACCCCCTTGCCCGCATTTCTTCTTCGACCATCTTTAGCCAAGTCTTTCTCGGTCTTCCCCTTCCTCTACTTCCTTCTACATTCACTTCCATCACTCTTCTCAACCAGTCACTTTCATCCTTCCTCAACACATGACCAAACCATCTCAACCTGTTTCTCTTCACAGCATCCATCACAGGCTCTATTCCCATCATCTTTCGCAATTCATCATTTGTCTTCCTCTCTCTCAACGATACTCCACACATCCACCGAACCATTCGCATTTCCACCCTTTCCAGCCTTCGTTGCTGCTCTACGTTCATTACCCATGTCTCACTCCCATAAATCATAACACTTCTCACACATGCAGCATACACCTTTCCCTTCAGCTTCAACGACACTCCCCTCCTCATCAGCACGCCACTCAGTTCCCGAAACTTCTTCCATGCACATCTCACTCGAGCAACCATTGCCGAGTCTGATCCACCTTCTCCATTCAGCATGTCTCCTAGGTAACAAAATGTTTTCACACCTTCCAGCTTCCAGCATACATGATGCCAATACCCAGGGTAAACCCCCCCTGGCCCCTGCGAGGGAGCGAGTGAAGTCAATTTGTCGACTTGTAATATAAATCATGCCACTGATTTTATTTACTCATGAGCATAAATTTTACACTGAAGTTATTTCTCTTTATTCCCTCTGCCACCGAAGATGGATGGATGCTATGTTTTCACCCCTGTTTGCCTGTGTGCAGGATATCTCAAAAAGTTATAGATGGATTTGGATGAATCTCGTTGAGCAGGTTGGGTGTGTGACAAGGACAAAATCGAGACAGCAGCTCAGAATCGGAATCGATTCTGAAATTTTAAGAATCACCCAAACCTAGCTGTTGCTCGTGCCCCGAAAACACTCTGGGGCAGATTGTGTCAATTCTTAAGTCCGTTTTTCATTCTGGTCTCTGTTGCCCATAATCCGTATGTATGTTATAAAATAGGAGTGTTCGTCCGTCCGTCCCCGAACGACCCCTCAGTTTTGGGGCGAGCCCCACCAAACCTTCTGTGGAGCGTATTGGGGTCCCAATGGGTGTCCAAAGGTGGGCGGTTTCATAAATCCCTCAATATAATTATGATTTTGACCTTCGAACGATACGAAGCTGCTCCCGATCAGGAAGTAAACACATACATTCGCTCCATATTTGTTGACATCACGAGTGTTTGTAATATTGTATTTTATTATATTAATGCTATATTATTAATTTGTGATTGGAATTATGTTGTTTGGAATGAAATTATAGAAAGTTCTAGTTTGAAGGAGAATGATGTGAGGGTTTCCATCCGTGATACTCACAGATTCGTCATTTGCAGGTGCACCATTAACTGCGTATATAAACATTCATCTGCAGGGTTTTTTTTAGTCCAAGTCATTCACGAACCGGCTGTCCATGCCTGACGTCCGAGTGAAGGTGGCACAGGAACAGCTCGTGTGTACACACAAATTGCTGACGTCCCAAAACAACCTCCACAGGGCAATAGACCTTTGTACTTCTTTTTAAAATTCGAATCGACTGCCAAGAAAGCAGACGTGGAGGGAGGAGGAATTCAAAAACACTGCGGGGCAAAGGGTCGATTCCTCATCCATGGCTAACCAACTTCACCTTCTGTACAATTCAAAGTAAACTCTCACCAGAGGCAGAGCCAAAGCCAGAGGCAGAGGCAGAGCCAAAGCCAAAGCCAAAGCCAGAGGCAGAGCCAGAGCCAACGCCAAAGCCAGTACGTACAATGTACATCATCAGATGAAACACTTGATCAGATCCAAAACTCCGATTTTCCTCACCAAACTCATGGAAGCCAGGTGGACGAACCACGGTGAGAAGAAGCGTGTAGGTTTTCTCAGTCACCAATCACAATGGAGCCATTTCTATCCTTGCTTTGATTGCTGCACCGAATCGAAGCGGAACGCCAAAACCTTCTAGGCCGCAAATTTACACGTAATACCTGTCGTCATCACGCCCCACGAAACAATGCCTCTCTCAAGTTCTCAACAAAGAACGTCGTTACGTAACACTGAGGCGCACGATGACGTCTGTCGCTACGTGGCGTCTTTCACTTGAGCCTTCCTCAACAATGATCCATAATTTGTTCGTTTCGATGATCCAATAGTCATTTAGATACCGTTTAGTTTGTTTGACGCATGATGTTTTACTTCATGTGGAGAATGAACAAG